>NW_025063690.1:0-107085 GCF_018153295.1 Drosophila grimshawi
GTCATTTCGAGAAATTGACGTTTAAGTTTCTGTTTCACCAAACGAATGTATCTTTCGCCAATAATTGTTTGTAGCCCGAATATTTTTTCAACATTATGGAGCCCTCTTTATATATTTTGATCCCTGCATCAAAAGCTGAAAATATGCGGTCTCGAAGGCTTTCGCGAAATTGACGTTTTAAGTTTCTGTTTCCAAATTCAAACGGATGTATCTTCGCCAACAACTAGCAGAAGTCAGAATTTCTTTCAACATTATGAAGCCCTTTTTATATATTTTGATTCCGCATCAAAATCTGAAAATATGTAGTCGCGTGTCACTTCGAGAAATTGACGTTTCTGAGTTTCGGTCTCCGAATTCAACCGGATGTATCTTCGCCAATAATCCGTCAGCAGTTAGAATTTCTTTCAACATTATGAAGCCCTTTTTATATTTCTGACCCTGCATCAAAGTTGAAAAGGAGTAGTCCCGAAGTCATTTCGAGAAATCGACGTTTCAAGTTTCTGTTTCCAAATTCAAACGGATGTATCTTTCGCTCAATAATTGTCAGAAGTTAGAATTTCTTTCAACATTATGAAGCCCTTTTTTTATACTTTGGGTCGTGCATCAAAAGCTGAAAATATGCAGTCTCGAAGTCATTTCGAGAAATTGACGTTTTAAGTTTTTCTGTTTCCAAATTCAATCGGATGTATCTTCGCCACTAATTGTCAGGAGTTAGAATTTCTTTCAACATTATGAAGCCCTTTTTATATATTTTGACTCTGCATCAAAAGCCGAAAATATGTAGTCTCGAAGTCATTTCGAGAAATTGACGTTTTAAGTTTCTGTTTCCAAATTCAAACGGATGTATCTTCGCCAATAATTGTCAGAAGTTAGAATTTCTTTCAACATTATGAAGCCCTTTTATATATTTTGATTCTGCATCAAAAGCTGAAAATATGTAGTCTCGAAGTCATTTCGCGAAATTGACGTTTTAAGTTTCTGTTTCCAAATTCAAACGGATGTATCTTCGCCAATAATTGTCAGAAGTTAGAATTTCTTTCAACATTATGAAGCCCTTTTTATATATTTTGACTCTGCATCAAAAGCTGAAAATATGTTGTCTCGAAGTCATTTCGAGAAATTGACGTTTTAAGTTTCTGTTTCCAAATTCAAATGGATGTATCTTCGCCAATAATTGTCAGAAGTTAGAATTTCTTTCAACATTATGAAGCCCTTTTTATATATTTTGACTCTGCATCAAAAGCTGAAAATATGTAGTCTCGAAGTCATTTCGAGAAATTGACGTTTTAAGTTTCTGTTTCCAAATTCAAACGGATGTATCTTCGCCAATAATTATCAGAAGTTAGAATTTCTTTCAACATTATGAAGCCCTTTTTATATATTTTGACTGTGCATCAAAAGCTGAAAATATGTAGTCTCGAAGTCATTTCGAGAAATCGACGTTTTAAGTTTCTGTTTCCAAATTCAAACGGATGTATCTTCGCCAATAATTGTCAGAAGTTAGAATTTCTTGCAACATTATTAACCCCTTTTTTATATATTTTGATTCTGCATCAAAAAGCTGAAAATATGTAGTCTCGAAGTCATTTCGAGAAATTGACGTTTTAAGTTTCTGTTTCCAAATTCAAATGGATGTATCTTCGCCACTAATTGTCAGAAGTTAGAATTTCTTTCAACATTATGAAGCCCTTTTTATATATTTTGACCCTGCATCAAAAGCCGAAAATATGTAGTCTCGAAGTCATTTCGAGAAATTGACGTTTTAAGTTTCTGTTTCCAAATTCAAACGGATGTATCTTCGCCAATAATTGTCAGAAGTTAGAATTTCTTGCAACATTATGAAGCCCTTTTTATATATTTTGACTATGCATCAAAAGCTGAAAATATGTAGTCTCGAAGTCATTTCGAGAAATTGACGTTTTAAGTTTCTGTTTCCAAATTCAAACGGATGTATCTTCGCCAATAATTGTCAGAAGTTAGAATTTCTTTCAACATTATGAAGCCCTTTTTATATATTTTGACTCTGCATCAAAAGCTGAAAATATGTAGTCTCAAAGTCATTTCGAGAAATTGACGTTTTAAGTTTCTGTTTCCAAATTCAAACGAATGTATCTTCGCCAATAATTGTCAGAAGTCAGAATATTTTTTCAACATTATGAAGCCCTTTTTATATATTTTGACTCTGCATCAAAAGCTGAAAATATGTAGTCGCGAAGTCATTTCGAGAAATTGACGTTTTAAGTTTCGGTTTCCAAATTCAAACGGATGTATCTTCGCCAATAATTGGCAGAAGTCAGAATTTCTTTCAACATTATGAAGCCCTTTTTATATATTTTGACTCTGCATCAAAATCTGAAAATATGTAGTCGCGAAGTCATTTCGAGAAATTGACGTTTTAAGTTTCGGTTTCCAAATTCAACCGGATGTATCTTCGCCAATAATTGTCAGCAGTTAGAATTTCTTTCAACATTATGAAGCCCTTTTTATATATTTTGATTCTGCATCAAAAGCTGAAAATATGTAGTCTTGAAGTCATTTCGAGAAATCGACGTTTTAAGTTTCTGTTTCCAAATTCAAACGGATGTATCTTCGCCAATAATTGTCAGAAGTTAGAATTTCTTTCAACATTATGAAGCCCTTTTTATATATTTCGATTCTGCATCAAAAGCTGAAAATATGTAGTCTCGAAGTCATTTCGAGAAATTGACGTTTTAAGATTCTGTTTCCAAATTCAAATGGATGTATCTTCGCCACTAATTGTCAGAAGTTAGAATTTCTTTCAACATTATGAAGCCCTTTTTATATATTTTGACCCTGCATCAAAAGCCGAAAATATGTAGTCTCGAAGTCATTTCGAGAAATTGACGTTTTAAGTTTCTGTTTCCAAATTCAAACGGATGTATCTTCGCCAATAATTGTCAGAAGTTAGAATTTCTTGCAACATTATGAAGCCCTTTTTATATATTTTGACTATGCATCAAAAGCTGAAAATATGTAGTCTCGAAGTCATTTCGAGAAATTGACGTTTTAAGTTTCTGTTTCCAAATTCAAACGGATGTATCTTCGCCAATAATTGTCAGAAGTTAGAATTTCTTTCAACATTATGAAGCCCTTTTTATATATTTTGACTCTGCATCAAAAGCTGAAAATATGTTGTCTCGAAGTCATTTCGAGAAATTGACGTTTTAAGTTTCTGTTTCCAAATTCAAATGGATGTATCTTCGCCAATAATTGTCAGAAGTTAGAATTTCTTTCAACATTATGAAGCCCTTTTTATATATTTTGATTCTGCATCAAAAGCTGAAAATATGTAGTCTCGAAGTCATTTCGCGAAATTGACGTTTTAAGTTTCTGTTTCCAAATTCAAACGGATGTATCTTCGCCAATAATTATCAGAAGTTAGAATTTCTTTCAACATTATGAAGCCCTTTTTATATATTTTGACTGTGCATCAAAAGCTGAAAATATGTAGTCTCGAAGTCATTTCGAGAAATCGACGTTTTAAGTTTCTGTTTCCAAATTCAAACGGATGTATATTCGCCAATAATTGTCAGAAGTTAGAATTTCTTGCAATATTATTAACCCCTTTTTATATATTTTGATTCTGCATCAAAAGCTGAAAATATGTAGTCTGGAAGTCATTGCGAGATATTGGCGTTTTAAGTTTATATTCCCAAATTCAAACGGATGTATCTTCGCCAATAATTGTCAGAAGTTAGAATTTCTTTCAACATTATGAACCCCTTTTTATATATTTTGACTATGCATCAAAGGCTGAAAATATGTAGTCTCGAAATCATTTCGAGATATGGGCGTTTTAAGTTTATTTTCCCAAATTCAAACGGATGTATCTTCGCCAATAATTGTCAGAAGTTAGAATTTCTTTCAACATTATGAAGCCCTTTTTATATATTTTGACTCTGCATCAAAAGCTGAAAATATGTAGTCGCAAAGTCATTTCCAGAAATTGACGTCTTAAGTTTCGGTTTCCAAATTCAAATGGATGTATCTTCGCCAATAATTGTCAGAAGTTAGAATTTCTTTCAACATTATGAAGCCCTTTTTATATATTTTGATTCTGCATCAAAAGCTGAAAATATGTAGTCTCGAAGTCATTTCGAGAAATTGACGTTTTAAATTTCTGTTTCCAAATTCAAACGGATGTATCTTCGCCAATAATTGTCAGAAGTTAGAATTTCTTTCAACATTATGAAGCCCTTTTTATATATTTTGATTCTGCATCAAAAGCTGAAAATATGTAGTCTCGAAGTCATTTCGAGAAATCGACGTTTTAAGTCTCTGTTTCCAAATTCAAACGGATGTATCTTCGCCAATAATTGTCAGAAGTTAGAATTTCTTTCAACATTATGAAGCCCTTTTTATATATTTTGATTCTGCATCAAAAGCTGAAAATATGTAGTCTCGAAGTCATTTCGCGAAGTTGACGTTTTAAGTTTCTGTTTCCAAATTCAAACGGATGTATCTTCGCCAATAATTGTCAGAAGTTAGAATTTCTTTCAACATTATGAAGCCCTTTTTAAATATTTTGACTCTGCATCAAAAGCTGAAAATATGTAGTCTCGAAGTCATTTCGAGAAATTGACGTTTTAAGTTTCTGTTTCCAAATTCAAATGGATGTATCTTCGCCAATAATTGTCAGAAGTTAGAATTTCTTTCAACATTATGAACCCCTTTTTATATATTTTGATTCTGCATCAAAAGCTGAAAATATGTAGTCTCGAAGTCATTTCGAGAAATTGACGTTTTAAGTTTCTGTTTCCAAATTCAAACGGATGTATCTTCGTCAATAATTGTCAGAAGTTAGAATTTCTTTCAACATTATGAAGCCCTTTTTATATATTTTGACTCTGCATCAAAAGCTGAAAATATGTAGTCTCGAAGTCATTTCGAGAAATCGACGTTTTAAGTCTCTGTTTCCAAATTCAAACGGATGTATCTTCGCCAATAATTGTCAGAAGTTAGAATTTCTTTCAACATTATGAAGCCCTTTTTATATATTTTGATTCTGCATCAAAAGCTGAAAATATGTAGTAGCGAAGTCATTTCGAGAAATTGACGTTTTAAGTTTCTGTTTCCAAATTCAAACGGATGTATCTTCGCCAATAATTGTCAGAAGTTAGAATTTCTTTCAACATTATGAAGCCCTTTTTATATATTTTGATTCTGCATCAAAAGCCGAAAATATGTAGTCTCGAAGTCATTTCGAGAAATCGACGTTTTAAGTCTCTGTTTCCAAATTCAAACGGATGTATCTTCGCCAATAATTGTCAGAAGTCAGAATTTCTTTCAACATTATGAAGCCCTTTTTATATATTTTGACTCTGCTTCAAAAGCTGAAAATATGCAGTCTCGAAGTCATTTCGAGAAATTGACGTTTTAAGTTTCTGTTTCCAAATTCAAACGGATGTATCTTCGCCAATAATTGTCAGAAGTTAGAATTTCTTTCAACATTATGAAGCCCTTTTTATATATTTTGACTATGCATCAAAAGCTGAAAATATGTAGTCTCAAAGTCATTTCGAGAAATTGGCGTTTTAAGTTTATTTTCTTCGCCAATAATTGTCAGAAGTTAGAATTTCTTTCAACATTATGAAGCCCTTTTTATATATTTGGACTCTGCATCAAAAGCTGAAAATATGTAGTCTCGAAGTCATTTCGAGAAATTGACGTTTTAAGTTTCTGTTTCCAAATTCAAACGGATGTATCTTCGCCAATAATTGTCAGAAGTCAGAATTTGTTTCAACATTATGAAGCCCTTTTTATATATTTTGACTCTGCATCAAAAGCTGAAAATATGTAGTCTCGAAGTCATTTCGAGAAATTGACGTTTTAAGTTTCTGTTTCCAAATTCAAACGGATGTATCTTCGCCAATAATTGGCAGAAGTCAGAATTTCTTTCAACATTATGAAGCCCTTTTTATATATTTTGACTCTGCATCAAAAGCTGAAAATATGTAGTCTCGAAGTCATTTCGAGAAATTGACGTTTTAAGTTTCTGTTTCCAAATTCAAACGGATGTATCTTCGTCAATAATTGTCAGAAGTTAGAATTTCTTTCAACATTATGAAGCCCTTTTTATATATTTTGACTCTGCATCAAAAGCTGAAAATATGTAGTCTCGAAGTCATTTCGAGAAATCGACGTTTTAAGTCTCTGTTTCCAAATTCAAACGGATGTATCTTCGCCAATAATTGTCAGAAGTTAGAATTTCTTTCAACATTATGAAGCCCTTTTTATATATTTTGATTCTGCATCAAAAGCTGAAAATATGTAGTATCGAAGTCATTTCGAGAAATTGACGTTTTAAGTTTCTGTTTCCAAATTCAAACGGATGTATCTTCGCCAATAATTGTCAGAAGTTAGAATTTCTTTCAACATTATGAAGCCCTTTTTATATATTTTGATTCTGCATCAAAAGCTGAAAATATGTAGTCTCGAAGTCATTTCGAGAAATTGACGTTTTAAGTTTCTGTTTCCAAATTCAAACGGATGTATCTTCGCCAATAATTGTCAGAAGTTAGAATTTCTTGCAACATTATGAAGCCCTTTTTATATATTTTGACTCTGCATCAAAAGCTGAAAATATGTAGTCGCGAAGTCATTTCGAGAAATTGACGTTTTAAGTTTCTGTTTCCAAATTCAAACGGATGTATCTTCGCCAATAATTGTCAGAAGTTAGAATTTCTTTCAACATTATGAAGCCCTTTTTATATATTTTGATTCTGCATCAAAAGCCGAAAATATGTAGTCTCGAAGTCATTTCGAGAAATTGACGTTTTAAGTTTCTGTTTCCAAATTCAAACGGATGTATCTTCGCCAATAATTGTCAGAAGTTAGAATTTCTTTCAACATTATGAAGCCCTTTTTATAAATTTTGACTCTGCATCAAAAGCTGAAAATATGTAGTCTCGAAGTCATTTCGAGAAATTGACGTTTTAAGTTTCTGTTTCCAAATTCAAACGGATGTATCTTCGCCAATAATTGTCAGAAGTTAGAATTTCTTTCAACATTATGAAGCCCTTTTTATATATTTTGACTATGCATCAAAAGCTGAAAATATGTAGTCTCAAAGTCATTTCGAGAAATCGACGTTTTAAGTCTCTGTTTCCAAATTCAAACGGATGTATCTTCGCCAATAATTGTCAGAAGTCAGAATTTCTTTCAACATTATGAAGCCCTTTTTATATATTTTGACTCTGCTTCAAAAGCTGAAAATATGCAGTCTCGAAGTCATTTCGAGAAATCGACGTTTTAAGTCTCTGTTTCCAAATTCAAACGGATGTATCTTCGCCAATAATTGTCAGAAGTCAGAATTTCTTTCAACATTATGAAGCCCTTTTTATATATTTTGACCCTGCATCAAAAGCCGAAAATATGTAGTCTCGAAGTCATTTCGAGAAATTGACGTTTTAAGTTTCTGTTTCCAAATTCAAATGGATGTATCTTCGCCAATAATTGTCAGAAGTTAGAATTTCTTTCAACATTATGAAGCCCTTTTTATATATTTTGACTGTGCATCAAAAGCTGAAAATATGTAGTCTCGAAGTCATTTCGAGAAATTGACGTTTTAAGTTTCTGTTTCCAAATTCAAACGGATGTATATTCGCCAATAATTGTCAGAAGTTAGAATTTCTTGCAATATTATTAACCCCTTTTTATATATTTTGATTCTGCATCAAAAGCTGAAAATATGTAGTCTGGAAGTCATTGCGAGATATTGGCGTTTTAAGTTTATTTTCCCAAATTCAAACGGATGTATCTTCGCCAATAATTGTCAGAAGTTAGAATTTCTTTCAACATTATGAACCCCTTTTTATATATTTTGACTATGCATCAAAGGCTGAAAATATGTAGTCTCGAAATCATTTCGAGAAATTGACGTTTTAAGTTTCTGTTTCCAAATTCAAACGGATGTATCTTCGCCAATAATTGTCAGAAGTTAGAATTTCTTTCAACATTATGAAGCCCTTTTTATATATTTTGATTCTGCATCAATAGCTGAAAATATGTAGTCTCGAAGTCATTTCGAGAAATTGACGTTTTAAGTTTCTGTTTCCAAATTCAAACGGATGTATCTTCGCCAATAATTGTCAGAAGTTAGAATTTCTTTCAACATTATGAAGCCCTTTTTATATATTTTGATTCTGCATCAAAAGCTGAAAATATGTAGTCTCGAAGTCATTTCGAGAAATCGACGTTTTAAGTCTCTGTTTCCAAATTCAAACGGATGTATCTTCGCCAATAATTGTCAGAAGTTAGAATTTCTTTCAACATTATGAAGCCCTTTTTTATATATTTTGATTCTGCATCAAAAGCTGAAAATATGTAGTCGCGAAGTCATTTCGAGAAATTGACGTTTTAAGTTTCGGTTTCCAAATTCAACCGGATGTATCTTCGCCAATAATTGTCAGAAGTTAGAATTTCTTTCAACATTATGAAGCCCTTTTTATATATTTTGATTCTGCATCAATAGCTGAAAATATGTAGTCTCGAAGTCATTTCGAGAAATTGACGTTTTAAGTTTCTGTTTCCAAATTCAAACGGATGTATCTTCGCCAATAATTGTCAGAAGTTAGAATTTCTTTCAACATTATGAAGCCCTTTTTATATATTTTGACTCTGCATCAAAAGCTGAAAATATGTAGTCTAGAAGTCATTTCGAGAAATGGACGTTTTAAGTTTCTGTTTCCAAATTCAAACGGATGTATCTTCGTCAATAATTGTCAGAAGTTAGAATTTCTTTCAACATTATGAAGCCCTTTTTATATATTTTGATTCTGCATCAAAAGCCGAAAATATGTAGTCTCGAAGTCATTTCGAGAAATTGACGTTTTAAGTTTCGGTTTCCAAATTCAACCGGATGTATCTTCGCCAATAATTGTCAGCAGTTAGAATTTCTTTCAACATTATGAAGCCCTTTTTATATATTTTGACTCTGCATCAAAAGCTGAAATATACAGTCTCGAAGTCATTTCGAGAAATTGACGTTTTAAGTTTCTGTTTCCAAATTCAAACGGATGTATCTTCGCCAATAATTGTCAGAAGTTAGAATTTCTTTCAACATTATGAAGCCCTTTTTATATATTTTGACTATGCATCAAAAGCTGAAAATATGTAGTCTCAAAGTCATTTCGAGAAATCGACGTTTTAAGTCTCTGTTTCCAAATTCAAACGGATGTATCTTCGCCAATAATTGTCAGAAGTCAGAATTTCTTTCAACATTATGAAGCCCTTTTTATATATTTTGACTCTGCTTCAAAAGCTGAAAATATGCAGTCTCGAAGTCATTTCGAGAAATCGACGTTTTAAGTTTCTGTTTCCAAATTCAAACGGATGTATCTTCGCCAATAATTGTCAGAAGTTAGAATTTCTTTCAACATTATGAAGCCCTTTTTATATATTTTGACTCTGCATCAAAAGCCGAAAATATGTAGTCTCGAAGTCATTTCGAGAAATTGACGTTTTAAGTTTCTGTTTCCAAATTCAAACGGATGTATCTTCGCCAATAATTGTCAGAAGTTAGAATTTCTTTCAACATTATGAAGCCCTTTTTATATATTTTGACTGTGCATCAAAAGCTGAAAATATGTAGTCTCGAAGTCATTTCGAGAAATCGACGTTTTAAGTTTCTGTTTCCAAATTCAAACGGATGTATATTCGCCAATAATTGTCAGAAGTTAGAATTTCTTGCAATATTATTAACCCCTTTTTATATATTTTGATTCTGCATCAAAAGCTGAAAATATGTAGTCTGGAAGTCATTGCGAGATATTGGCGTTTTAAGTTTATTTTCCCAAATTCAAACGGATGTATCTTCGCCAATAATTGTCAGAAGTTAGAATTTCTTTCAACATTATGAACCCCTTTTTATATATTTTGACTATGCATCAAAAGCTGAAAATATGTAGTCTCGAAGTCATTTCGAGAAATTGACGTTTTAAGTCTATGTTTCCAAATTCAAACGGATGTATCTTCGCCAATAATTGTCAGAAGTCAGAATTTGTTTCAACATTATGAAGCCCTTTTTATATATTTTGACTCTGCATCAATAGCTGAAAATATGTAGTCTCGAAGTCATTTCGAGAAATTGACGTTTTAAGTTTCTGTTTCCAAATTCAAACGGATGTATCTTCGCCAATAATTGTCAGAAGTTAGAATTTCTTTCAACATTATGAAGCCCTTTTTATATATTTTGACTCTGCATCAAAAGCTGAAAATATGTAGTCTCGAAGTCATTTCGAGAAATCGACGTTTTAAGTCTCTGTTTCCAAATTCAAACGGAAGTATCTTCGCCAATAATTGTCAGAAGTTAGAATTTCTTTCAACATTATGAAGCCCTTTTTTATATATTTTGACTCTGCATCAAAAGCTGAAAATATGTAGTCGCGAAGTCATTTCGAGAAATTGACGTTTTAAGTTTCGGTTTCCAAATTCAACCGGATGTATCTTCGCCAATAATTGTCAGCAGTTAGAATTTCTTTCAACATTATGAACCCCTTTTTATATATTTTGATTCTGCATCAAAAGCTGAAAATATGTAGTCTCGAAGTCATTTCGAGAAATTGACGTTTTAAGTTTCTGTTTCCAAATTCAAACGGATGTATCTTCGCCAATAATTGTCAGAAGTTAGAAATTCTTGCAACATTATGAAGCCCTTTTTATATATTTTGATTCTGCATCAAAAGCTGAAAATATGTAGTCGCGAAGTCATTTCGAGAAATTGACGTTTTAAGTTTCTGTTTCCAAATTCAAACGGATGTATCTTCGCCAATAATTGTCAGAAGTTAGAATTTCTTTCAACATTATGAAGCCCTTTTTATATATTTTGATTCTGCATCAAAAGCTGAAAATATGTAGTCGCGAAGTCATTTCGAGAAATTGACGTTTTAAGTTTCTGTTTCCAAATTCAAACGGATGTATCTTCGCCAATAATTGTCAGAAGTTAGAATTTCTTTCAACATTATGAAGCCCTTTTTATATATTTTGACTCTGCTTCAAAAGCTGAAAATATGTAGTCTCGAAGTCATTTCGAGAAATTGACGTTTTAAGTTTCTGTTTCCAAATTCAAACGGATGTATCTTCGCCAATAATTGTCAGAAGTTAGAATTTCTTTCAACATTATGAAGCCCTTTTTATATATTTTGATTCTGCATCAAAAGCTGAAAATATGTAGTCTCGAAGTCATTTCGAGAAATCGACGTTTTAGGTTTCTGTTTCCAAATTCAAACGGATGTATCTTCGTCAATAATTGTCAGAAGTTAGAATTTCTTTCAACATTATGAAGCCCTTTTTATATATTTTGATTCTGCATCAAAAGCTGAACATATGTAGTCTCGAAGTCATTTCGAGAAATCGACGTTTTAAGTCTCTGTTTCCAAATTCAAATGGATGTATCTTCGCCAATAATTGTCAGAAGTTAGAATTTCTTTCAACATTATGAAGCCCTTTTTATATATTTTGATTCTGCATCAAAAGCTGAAAATATGTAGTCTCGAAGTCATTTCGAGAAATTGACGTTTTAAGTTTCTGTTTCCAAATTCAAACGGATGTATCTTCGCCAATAATTGTCAGAAGTTAGAATTTCTTTCAACATTATGAACCCCTTTTTATATATTTTGACTCTGCTTCAAAAGCTGAAAATATGTAGTCTCGAAGTCATTTCGAGAAATTGACGTTTTAAGTTTCTGTTTCCAAATTCAAACGGATGTATCTTCGCCAATAATTGTCAGAAGTTAGAATTTCTTTCAACATTATGAACCCCTTTTTATATATTTTGATTCTGCATCAAAAGCTGAAAATATGTAGTCTCGAAGTCATTTCGAGAAATTGACGTTTTAAGTTTCTGTTTCCAAATTCAAACGGATGTATCTTCGCCAATAATTGTCAGAAGTTAGAATTTCTTTCAACATTATGAAGCCCTTTTTATATATTTTGATTCTGCATCAAAAGCTGAAAATATGTAGTCTCGAAGTCATTTCGAGAAATTGACGTTTTAAGTTTCTGTTTCCAAATTCAAACGGATGTATCTTCGCCAATAATTGTCAGAAGTTAGAATTTCTTTCAACATTATGAAGCCCTTTTTATATATTTTGACTCTGCATCAAAAGCTGTAGTCGCGAAGTCATTTCGAGAAATTGACGTTTAAAGTTTCGGTTTCCAAATTCAAACGGATGTATCTTCGCCAATAATTGTCAGAAGTTAGAATTTCTTTCAACATTATGAAGCCCTTTTTATATATTTTGACTCTGCATCAAAAGCTGAAAATATGTAGTCGCGAAGTCATTTCGAGAAATTGACGTTTTAAGTTTCGGTTTCCAAATTCAAACGGATGTATCTTCGCCAATAATTGTCAGAAGTTAGAATTTCTTTCAACATTATGAAGCCCTTTTTTATATATTTTGATTCTGCATCAAAAGCTGAAAATATGTAGTCTCGAAGTCATTTCGAGAAATTGACGTTTTAAGTTTCTGTTTCCAAATTCAAATGGATGTATCTTCGCCAATAATTGTCAGAAGTTAGAATTTCTTTCAACATTATGAAGCCCTTTTTATATATTTTGACTCTGCATCAAAAGCTGAAAATATGTTGTCTCGAAGTCATTTCGAGAAATTGACGTTTTAAGTTTCTGTTTCCAAATTCAAATGGATGTATCTTCGCCAATAATTGTCAGAAGTTAGAATTTCTTTCAACATTATGAAGCCCTTTTTATATATTTTGACTCTGCATCAAAAGTTGTAGTCGCGAAGTCATTTCGAGAAATTGACGTTTAAAGTTTCGGTTTCCAAATTCAAACGGATGTATCTTCGCCAATAATTGTCAGAAGTTAGAATTTCTTTCAACATTATGAAGCCCTTTTTATATATTTTGACTCTGCATCAAAAGCTGAAAATATGTAGTCTCGAAGTCATTTCGAGAAATTGACGTTTTAAGTTTCGGTTTCCAAATTCAAACGGATGTATCTTCGCCAATAATTGTCAGAAGTTAGAATTTCTTTCAACATTATGAAGCCCTTTTTATATATTTTGATTCTGCATCAAAAGCTGAAAATATGTAGTCTCGAAGTCATTTCGAGAAATTGACGTTTTAAGTCTATGTTTCCAAATTCAAACGGATGTATCTTCGCCAATAATTGTCAGAAGTTAGAATTTCTTTCAACATTATGAAGCCCTTTTTTATATATTTTGACTCTGCATCAAAAGCTGAAAATATGTAGTCTCGAAGTCATTTCGAGAAATTGACGTTTTAAGTTTCTGTTTCCAAATTCAAACGGATGTATCTTCGCCAATAATTGTCAGAAGTTAGAATTTCTTTCAACATTATGAAGCCCTTTTTATATATTTTGACTCTGCATCAAAAGCTGAAAATATGTAGTCTCGAAGTCATTTCGAGAAATCGACGTTTTAAGTCTCTGTTTCCAAATTCAAACGGAAGTATCTTCGCCAATAATTGTCAGAAGTTAGAATTTCTTTCAACATTATGAAGCCCTTTTTATATATTTTGACTCTGCATCAAAAGCTGAAAATATGTAGTCTTGAAGTCATTTCGAGAAATTGACGTTTTAAGTTTCTGTTTCCAAATTCAAACGGATGTATCTTCGCCAATAATTGTCAGAAGTTAGAAATTCTTGCAACATTATGAAGCCCTTTTTTATATATTTTGATTCTGCATCAAAAGCTGAAAATATGTAGTCGCGAAGTCATTTCGAGAAATTGACGTTTTAAGTTTCTGTTTCCAAATTCAAACGGATGTATCTTCGCCAATAATTGTCGGAAGTTAGAATTTCTTTCAACATTATGAAGCCCTTTTTATATATTTTGACTCTGCATCAAAAGCTGAAAATATGTAGTCTCGAAGTCATTTCGAGAAATTGACGTTTTAAGTTTCTGTTTCCAAATTCAAACGGATGTATCTTCGCCAATAATTGTCAGAAGTTAGAATTTCTTTCAACATTATGAAGCCCTTTTTATATATTTTGATTCTGCATCAAAAGCTGAAAATATGTAGTCACGAAGTCATTTCGAGAAATTGACGTTTTAAGTTTCTGTTTCTAAATTCAAACGGATGTATCTTCGCCAATAATTGTCAGAAGTTAGAATTTCTTTCAACATTATGAAGCCCTTTTTATATATTTTGACTCTGCTTCAAAAGCTGAAAATATGTAGTCTCGAAGTCATTTCGAGAAATTGACGTTTTAAGTTTCTGTTTCCAAATTCAAACGGATGTATCTTCGCCAATAATTGTCAGAAGTTAGAATTTCTTTCAACATTATGAAGCCCTTTTTATATATTTTGATTCTGCATCAAAAGCTGAAAATATGTAGTCTCGAAGTCATTTCGAGAAATTGACGTTTTAAGTTTCTGTTTCTAAATTCAAACGGATGTATCTTCGCCAATAATTGTCAGAAGTTAGAATTTCTTTCAACATTATGAAGCCCTTTTTATATATTTTGATTCTGCATCAAAAGCTGAAAATATGTAGTCTCGAAGTCATTTCGAGAAATTGACGTTTTAAGTTTCTGTTTCCAAATTCAAACGGATGTATCTTCGCCAATAATTGTCAGAAGTTAGAATTTCTTTCAACATTATGAAGCCCTTTTTATATATTTTGACTCTGCATCAAAAGCTGTAGTCGCGAAGTCATTTCGAGAAATTGACGTTTAAAGTTTCGGTTTCCAAATTCAAACGGATGTATCTTCGCCAATAATTGTCAGAAGTTAGAATTTCTTTCAACATTATGAAGCCCTTTTTATATATTTTGACTTTGCATCAAAAGCTGAAAATATGTAGTCGCGAAGTCATTTCGAGAAATTGACGTTTTAAGTTTCGGTTTCCAAATTCAAACGGATGTATCTTCGCCAATAATTGTCAGAAGTTAGAATTTCTTTCAACATTATGAAGCCCTTTTTTATATATTTTGATTCTGCATCAAAAGCTGAAAATATGTAGTCTCGAAGTCATTTCGAGAAATTGACGTTTTAAGTTTCTGTTTCCAAATTCAAATGGATGTATCTTCGCCAATAATTGTCAGAAGTTAGAATTTCTTTCAACATTATGAAGCCCTTTATATATATTTTGACTCTGTATCAAAAGCTGAAAATATGTAGTCGCGAAGTCAATTCGAGAAATGGACGTTTTAAGTTTCTGTTTCCAAATTCAAATGGATGTATCTTCGCCAATAATTGTCAGAAGTTAGAATTTCTTTGAACATTAAGAAGCCCTTTTTATATATTTTGATTCTGCATCAAAAGCTGAAAATATGTAGTCTCGAAGTCATTTCGAGAAATTGACGTTTTAAGTTTCTGTTTCCAAATTCAAACGAATGTATCTTCGCCAATAATTGTCAGAAGTTAGAATTTCTTTCAACATTATGAAGCCCTTTTTATATATTTTGACTCTGCATCAAAAGCTGAAAATATGTAGTCTCGAAGTCATTTCGAGAAATTGACGTTTTAAGTTTCTGTTTCCAAATTCAAACGGATGTATCTTCGCCAATAATTGTCAGAAGTTAGAATTTCTTTCAACATTATGAAGCCCTTTTTATATATTTTGACTCTGCATCAAAAGCTGAAAATATGTAGTCTCGAAGTCATTTCGAGAAATCGACGTTTTAAGTCTCTGTTTCCAAATTCAAACGGATGTATCTTCGCCAATAATTGTCAGAAGTTAGAATTTCTTTCAACATTATGAAGCCCTTTTTTATATATTTTGATTCTGCATCAAAAAGCTGAAAATATGTAGTCTTGAAGTCATTTCGAGAAATTGACGTTTTAAGTTTCTGTTTCCAAATTCAAACGGATGTATCTTCGCCAATAATTGTCAGAAGTTAGAAATTCTTGCAACATTATGAAGCCCTTTTTATATATTTTGATTCTGCATCAAAAGCTGAAAATATGTAGTCGCGAAGTCATTTCGAGAAATTGACGTTTTAAGTTTCTGTTTCCAAATTCAAACGGATGTATCTTCGCCAATAATTGTCGGAAGTTAGAATTTCTTTCAACATTATGAAGCCCTTTTTATATATTTTGACTCTGCATCAAAAGCTGAAAATATGTAGTCTCGAAGTCATTTCGAGAAATTGACGTTTTAAGTTTCTGTTTCCAAATTCAAACGGATGTATCTTCGCCAATAATTGTCAGAAGTTAGAATTTCTTTCAACATTATGAAGCCCTTTTTATATATTTTGACTCTGCATCAAAAGCTGAAAATATGTAGTCACGAAGTCATTTCGAGAAATTGACGTTTTAAGTTTCTGTTTCCAAATTCCAACGGATGTATCTTCGCCAATAATTGTCAGAAGTTAGAATTTCTTTCAACATTATGAAGCCCTTTTTATATATTTTGATTCTGCATCAAAAGCTGAAAATATGTAGTCTCGAAGTCATTTCGAGAAATTGACGTTTTAAGTTTCTGTTTCCAAATTCAAACGGATGTATCTTCGCCAATAATTGTCAGAAGTTAGAATTTCTTTCAACATTATGAAGCCCTTTTTATATACTTTGATTCTGCATCAAAAGCTGAAAATATGTTGTCTCGAAGTCATTTCGAGAAATTGACGTTTTAAGTTTCTGTTTCCAAATTCAAACGGATGTATCTTCGCCAATAATTGTCAGAAGTTAGAATTTCTTTCAACATTATGAAGCCCTTTTTATATATTTTGACTCTGCATCAAAAGCTGTAGTCGCGAAGTCATTTCGAGAAATTGACGTTTAAAGTTTCGGTTTCCAAATTCAAACGGATGTATCTTCGCCAATAATTGTCAGAAGTTAGAATTTCTTTCAACATTACGAAGCCCTTTTTATATATTTTGACTCTGCATCAAAAGCTGAAAATATGTAGTCTCGAAGTCATTTCGAGAAATTGACGTTTTAAGTTTCGGTTTCCAAATTCAAACGGATGTATCTTCGCCAATAATTGTCAGAAGTTAGAATTTCTTTCAACATTATGAAGCCCTTTTTATATATTTTGATTCTGCATCAAAAGCTGAAAATATGTAGTCTCGAAGTCATTTCGAGAAATTGACGTTTTAAGTCTATGTTTCCAAATTCAAACGGATGTATCTTCGCCAATAATTGTCAGAAGTTAGAATTTCTTTCAACATTATGAAGCCCTTTTTATATATTTTGACTCTGCATCAAAAGCTGAAAATATGTAGTCTCGAAGTCATTTCGAGAAATTGACGTTTTAAGTTTCTGTTTCCAAATTCAAACGGATGTATCTTCGCCAATAATTGTCAGAAGTTAGAATTTCTTTCAACATTATGAAGCCCTTTTTATATATTTTGACTCTGCATCAAAAGCTGAAAATATGTAGTCTCGAAGTCATTTCGAGAAATCGACGTTTTAAGTCTCTGTTTCCAAATTCAAACGGAAGTATCTTCGCCAATAATTGTCAGAAGTTAGAATTTCTTTCAACATTATGAAGCCCTTTTTTATATATTTTGATTCTGCATCAAAAGCTGAAAATATGTAGTCGCGAAGTCATTTCGAGAAATTGACGTTTTAAGTTTCTGTTTCCAAATTCAAACGGATGTATCTTCGCCAATAATTGTCGGAAGTTAGAATTTCTTTCAACATTATGAAGCCCTTTTTATATATTTTGACTCTGCATCAAAAGCTGAAAATATGTAGTCTCGAAGTCATTTCGAGAAATTGACGTTTTAAGTTTCTGTTTCCAAATTCAAACGGATGTATCTTCGCCAATAATTGTCAGAAGTTAGAATTTCTTTCAACATTATGAAGCCCTTTTTATATATTTTGATTCTGCATCAAAAGCTGAAAATATGTAGTCACGAAGTCATTTCGAGAAATTGACGTTTTAAGTTTCTGTTTCTAAATTCAAACGGATGTATCTTCGCCAATAATTGTCAGAAGTTAGAATTTCTTTCAACATTATGAAGCCCTTTTTATATATTTTGACTCTGCTTCAAAAGCTGAAAATATGTAGTCTCGAAGTCATTTCGAGAAATTGACGTTTTAAGTTTCTGTTTCCAAATTCAAACGGATGTATCTTCGCCAATAATTGTCAGAAGTTAGAATTTCTTTCAACATTATGAAGCCCTTTTTATATATTTTGATTCTGCATCAAAAGCTGAAAATATGTAGTCTCGAAGTCATTTCGAGAAATTGACGTTTTAAGTTTCTGTTTCTAAATTCAAACGGATGTATCTTCGCCAATAATTGTCAGAAGTTAGAATTTCTTTCAACATTATGAAGCCCTTTTTATATATTTTGATTCTGCATCAAAAGCTGAAAATATGTAGTCTCGAAGTCATTTCGAGAAATTGACGTTTTAAGTTTCTGTTTCCAAATTCAAACGGATGTATCTTCGCCAATAATTGTCAGAAGTTAGAATTTCTTTCAACATTATGAAGCCCTTTTTATATATTTTGACTCTGCATCAAAAGCTGTAGTCGCGAAGTCATTTCGAGAAATTGACGTTTAAAGTTTCGGTTTCCAAATTCAAACGGATGTATCTTCGCCAATAATTGTCAGAAGTTAGAATTTCTTTCAACATTATGAAGCCCTTTTTATATATTTTGACTTTGCATCAAAAGCTGAAAATATGTAGTCTCGAAGTCATTTCGAGAAATTGACGTTTTAAGTTTCGGTTTCCAAATTCAAACGGATGTATCTTCGCCAATAATTGTCAGAAGTTAGAATTTCTTTCAACATTATGAAGCCCTTTTTTATATATTTTGACTCTGCATCAAAAGCTGAAAATATGTAGTCTCGAAGTCATTTCGAGAAATTGACGTTTTAAGTTTCTGTTTCCAAATTCAAATGGATGTATCTTCGCCAATAATTGTCAGAAGTTAGAATTTCTTTCAACATTATGAAGCCCTTTATATATATTTTGACTCTGTATCAAAAGCTGAAAATATGTAGTCGCGAAGTCAATTCGAGAAATGGACGTTTTAAGTTTCTGTTTCCAAATTCAAATGGATGTATCTTCGCCAATAATTGTCAGAAGTTAGAATTTCTTTGAACATTAAGAAGCCCTTTTTATATATTTTGATTCTGCATCAAAAGCTGAAAATATGTAGTCTCGAAGTCATTTCGAGAAATCGACGTTTTAAGTTTCTGTTTCCAAATTCAAACGAATGTATCTTCGCCAATAATTGTCAGAAGTTAGAATTTCTTTCAACATTATGAAGCCCTTTTTATATATTTTGATTCTGCATCAAAAGCTGAAAATATGTAGTCTCGAAGTCATTTCGAGAAATTGACGTTTTAAGTTTCTGTTTCCAAATTCAAACGGATGTATCTTCGCCAATAATTGTCAGAAGTTAGAATTTCTTTCAACATTATGAAGCCCTTTTTATATATTTTGACTGTGCATCAAAAGCTGTAGTCGCGAAGTCATTTCGAGAAATTGACGTTTAAAGTTTCTGTTTCCAAATTCAAACGGATGTATCTTCGCCAATAATTGGCAGAAGTCAGAATTTCTTTCAACATTATGAAGCCCTTTTTATATATTTTGACTCTGCATCAAAAGCTGAAAATATGTAGTCTCGAAGTCATTTCGAGAAATTGACGTTTTAAGTTTCGGTTTCCAAATTCAAACGGATGTATCTTCGCCAATAATTGGCAGAAGTCAGAATTTCTTTCAACATTATGAAGCCCTTTTTTATATATTTTGACTCTGCATCAAAAGCTGAAAATATGTAGTCTCGAAGTCATTTCGAGAAATTGACGTTTTAAGTTTCTGTTTCCAAATTCAAACGGATGTATCTTCGCCAATAATTGTCAGAAGTTAGAATTTCTTTCAACATTATGAAGCCCTTTTTATATATTTTGACTCTGCATCAAAAGCTGAAAATATGTAGTCTCGAAGTCATTTCGAGAAATTGACGTTTTAAGTTTCTGTTTCCAAATTCAAACGGATGTATCTTCGCCAATAATGTCAGAAGTTAGAATTTCTTTCAACATTATGAAGCCCTTTTTATATATTTTGACTCTGCATCAAAAGCTGAAAATATGTAGTCTCGAAGTCATTTCGAGAAATCGACGTTTTAAGTCTCTGTTTCCAAATTCAAACGGAAGTATCTTCGCCAATAATTGTCAGAAGTTAGAATTTCTTTCAACATTATGAAGCCCTTTTTTATATATTTTGATTCTGCATCAAAAGCTGAAAATATGTAGTCGCGAAGTCATTTCGAGAAATTGACGTTTTAAGTTTCTGTTTCCAAATTCAAACGGATGTATCTTCGCCAATAATTGTCGGAAGTTAGAATTTCTTTCAACATTATGAAGCCCTTTTTATATATTTTGACTCTGCATCAAAAGCTGAAAATATGTAGTCTCGAAGTCATTTCGAGAAATTGACGTTTTAAGTTTCTGTTTCCAAATTCAAACGGATGTATCTTCGCCAATAATTGTCAGAAGTTAGAATTTCTTTCAACATTATGAAGCCCTTTTTATATATTTTGATTCTGCATCAAAAGCTGAAAATATGTAGTCACGAAGTCATTTCGAGAAATTGACGTTTTAAGTTTCTGTTTCTAAATTCAAACGGATGTATCTTCGCCAATAATTGTCAGAAGTTAGAATTTCTTTCAACATTATGAAGCCCTTTTTATATATTTTGACTCTGCTTCAAAAGCTGAAAATATGTAGTCTCGAAGTCATTTCGAGAAATTGACGTTTTAAGTTTCTGTTTCCAAATTCAAACGGATGTATCTTCGCCAATAATTGTCAGAAGTTAGAATTTCTTTCAACATTATGAAGCCCTTTTTATATATTTTGATTCTGCATCAAAAGCTGAAAATATGTAGTCTCGAAGTCATTTCGAGAAATTGACGTTTTAAGTTTCTGTTTCTAAATTCAAACGGATGTATCTTCGCCAATAATTGTCAGAAGTTAGAATTTCTTTCAACATTATGAAGCCCTTTTTATATATTTTGATTCTGCATCAAAAGCTGAAAATATGTAGTCTCGAAGTCATTTCGAGAAATTGACGTTTTAAGTTTCTGTTTCCAAATTCAAACGGATGTATCTTCGCCAATAATTGTCAGAAGTTAGAATTTCTTTCAACATTATGAAGCCCTTTTTATATATTTTGACTCTGCATCAAAAGCTGTAGTCGCGAAGTCATTTCGAGAAATTGACGTTTAAAGTTTCGGTTTCCAAATTCAAACGGATGTATCTTCGCCAATAATTGTCAGAAGTTAGAATTTCTTTCAACATTATGAAGCCCTTTTTATATATTTTGACTTTGCATCAAAAGCTGAAAATATGTAGTCGCGAAGTCATTTCGAGAAATTGACGTTTTAAGTTTCGGTTTCCAAATTCAAACGGATGTATCTTCGCCAATAATTGTCAGAAGTTAGAATTTCTTTCAACATTATGAAGCCCTTTTTTATATATTTTGATTCTGCATCAAAAGCTGAAAATATGTAGTCTCGAAGTCATTTCGAGAAATTGACGTTTTAAGTTTCTGTTTCCAAATTCAAATGGATGTATCTTCGCCAATAATTGTCAGAAGTTAGAATTTCTTTCAACATTATGAAGCCCTTTATATATATTTTGACTCTGTATCAAAAGCTGAAAATATGTAGTCGCGAAGTCAATTCGAGAAATGGACGTTTTAAGTTTCTGTTTCCAAATTCAAATGGATGTATCTTCGCCAATAATTGTCAGAAGTTAGAATTTCTTTGAACATTAAGAAGCCCTTTTTATATATTTTGATTCTGCATCAAAAGCTGAAAATATGTAGTCTCGAAGTCATTTCGAGAAATCGACGTTTTAAGTTTCTGTTTCCAAATTCAAACGAATGTATCTTCGCCAATAATTGTCAGAAGTCAGAATTTCTTTCAACATTATGAAGCCCTTTTTATATATTTTGACTCTGCATCAAAAGCTGAAAATATGTGGTCTCGAAGTCATTTCGAGAAATTGACGTTTTAAGTTTCTGTTTCCAAATTCAAACGGATGTATCTTCGCCAATAATTGTCAGAAGTTAGAATTTCTTTCAAGATTATGAAGCCCTTTTTATATATTTTGACTCTGCATCAAAAGCTGTAGTCGCGAAGTCATTTCGAGAAATTGACGTTTAAAGTTTCGGTTTCCAAATTCAAACGGATGTATCTTCGCCAATAATTGGCAGAAGTCAGAATTTCTTTCAACATTATGAAGCCCTCTTTATATATTTTGACTCTGCATCAAAAGCTGAAAATATGTAGTCGCGAAGTCATTTCGAGAAATTGACGTTTTAAGTTTCGGTTTCCAAATTCAAACGGATGTATCTTCGCCAATAATTGGCAGAAGTCAGAATTTCTTTCAACATTATGAAGCCCTTTTTTATATATTTTGACTCTGCATCAAAAGCTGAAAATATGTAGTCTCGAAGTCATTTCGAGAAATTGACGTTTTAAGTTTCTGTTTCCAAATTCAAACGGATGTATCTTCGCCAATAATTGTCAGAAGTTAGAATTTCTTTCAACATTATGAAGCCCTTTTTATATATTTTGACTCTGTATCAAAAGCTGAAAATATGTAGTCTCAAAGTCATTTCGAGAAATTGACGTTTTAAGTTTCTGTTTCCAAATTCAAACGGATGTATCTTCGCCAATAATTGTCAGAAGTTAGAATTTCTTTCAACATTATGAAGCCCTTTTTATATATTTTGATTCTGCATCAAAAGCTGAAAATATGTAGTCTCGAAGTCATTTCGAGAAATCGACGTTTTAAGTTTCTGTTTCCAAATTCAAACGAATGTATCTTCGCCAATAATTGTCAGAAGTTAGAATTTCTTTCAACATTATGAAGCCCTTTTTATATATTTTGACTCTGCATCAAAAGCTGAAAATATGTAGTCTCGAAGTCATTTCGAGAAATTGACGTTTTAAGTTTCTGTTTCCAAATTCAAACGGATGTATCTTCGCCAATAATTGTCAGAAGTTAGAATTTCTTTCAACATTATGAAGCCCTTTTTATATATTTTGACTGTGCATCAAAAGCTGAAAATATGTAGTCTCAAAGTCATTTCGAGAAATTGACGTTTTAAGTTTCGGTTTCCAAATTCAAACGGATGTATCTTCGCCAATAATTGTCAGAAGTTAGAATTTCTTTCAACATTATGAAGCCCTTTTTATATATTTTGATTCTGCATCAAAAGCTGAAAATATGTAGTCTCGAAGTCATTTCGAGAAATCGACGTTTTAAGTCTCTGTTTCCAAATTCAAACGGATGTATCTTCGCCAATAATTGTCAGAAGTTAGAATTTCTTTCAACATTATGAAGCCCTTTTTATATATTTTGATTCTGCATCAAAAGCTGAAAATATGTAGTCGTGAAGTCATTTCGAGAAACTGACGTTTTAAGTTTCTGTTTCCAAATTCAAACGGATGTATCTTCGCCAATAATTGTCGGAAGTTAGAATTTCTTTCAACATTATGAAGCCGTTTTTATATATTTTGACCCTGCATCAAAAGCTGAAAATATGTAGTCGCGAAGTCATTTCGAGAAATTGACGTTTTAAGTTTCGGTTTCCAAATTCAAACGGATGTATCTTCGCCAAAAATTGTCAGAAGTTAGAATTTCTTTCAACATTATGAAGCCCTTTTTATATATTTTGATTCTGCATCAAAAGCTGAAAATATGTAGTCTCGAAGTCATTTCGAGAAATTGGCGTTTTAAGTTTATTTTCTTCGACAATAATTGTCAGAAGTTAGAATTTCTTTCAACATTATGAAGCCCTTTTTATATATTTTGACTCTGCATCAAAAGCTGAAAATATGTAGTCTCGAAGTCATTTCGAGAAATTGACGTTTTAAGTTTCTGTTTCCAAATTCAAACGGATGTATCTTCGCCAATAATTGTCAGAAGTTAGAATTTCTTTCAACATTATGAAGCCCTTTTTATATATTTTGACTCTGCATCAAAAGCTGAAAATATGTAGTCGCGAAGTCATTTCGAGAAATTGACGTTTTAAGTTTCGGTTTCCAAACTCAAACGGATGTATCTTCGCCAATAATTGTCAGAAGTCAGAATTTCTTTCAACATTATGAAGCCCTTTTTATATATTTTTACTCTGCATCAAAATCTGAAAATATGTAGTCGCGAAGTCATTTCGAGAAATTGACGTTTTAAGTTTCGGTTTCCAAATTCAACCGGATGTATCTTCGCCAATAATTGTCAGCAGTTAGAATTTCTTTCAACATTATGAAGCTCTTTTTTATATATTTTGATTCTGCATCAAAAGCTGAAAATATGTAGTCTTGAAGTCATTTCCAGAAATCGACGTTTTAAGTTTCTGTTTCCAAATTCAAACGGATGTATCTTCGCCAATAATTGTCAGAAGTTAGAATTTCTTTCAACATTATGAAGCCCTTTTTATATATTTTGATTCTGCATCAAAAGCTGAAAATATGTAGTCTCGAAGTCATTTCGAGAAATTGACGTTTTAAGTTTCTGTTTCCAAATTCAAACGGATGTATCTTCGCCAATAATTGTCAGAAGTTAGAATTTCTTTCAACATTATGAAGCCCATTTTATATATTTTGACCCTACATCAAAAGCCGAAAATATGTAGTCTCGAAGTCATTTCGAGAAATTGACGTTTTAAGTTTCTGTTTCCAAATTCAAACGGATGTATCTTCGCCAATAATTGTCAGAAGTTAGAATTTCTTGCAACATTATGAAGCCCTTTTTATATATTTTGACTATGCATCAAAAGCTGAAAATATGTAGTCTCGAAGTCATTTCGAGAAATTGACGTTTTAAGTTTCTGTTTCCAAATTCAAACGGATGTATCTTCGCCAATAATTGTCAGAAGTTAGAATTTCTTTCAACATTATGAAGCCCTTTTTATATATTTTGACTCTGCATCTAAAGCTGAAAATATGTTGTCTCGAAGTCATTTCGAGAAATTGACGTTTTAAGTTTCTGTTTCCAAATTCAAACGGATGTATCTTCGCCAATAATTGTCAGAAGTTAGAATTTCTTTCAACATTATGAAGCCCTTTTTATATATTTTGATTCTGCATCAAAAGCTGAAAATATGTAGTCTCGAAGTCATTTCGCGAAATTGACGTTTTAAGTTTCTGTTTCCAAATTCAAACGGATGTATCTTCGCCAATAATTGTCAGAAGTTAGAATTTCTTTCAACATTATGAAGCCCTTTTTATATATTTTGATTCTGCATCAAAAGCTGAAAATATGTAGTCTCGAAGTCATTTCGAGAAATTGACGTTTTAAGTTTCTGTTTCCAAATTCAAACGGATGTACCTTCGCCAATAATTGTCAGAAGTTAGAATTTCTTTCAACATTATGAAGCCCTTTTTATATATTTTGACTCTGCTTCAAAAGCTGAAAATATGTAGTCTCGAAGTCATTTCGAGAAATTGACGTTTTAAGATTCTGTTTCCAAATTCAAACGGATGTATCTTCGCCAATAATTGTCAGAAGTTAGAATTTCTTGCAATATTATGAACCCCTTTTTATATATTTTGATTCTGCATCAAAAGCTGAAAACATGTAGTCTGGAAGTCATTGCGAGATATTGGCGTTTTAAGTTTATTTTCCCAAATTCAAACGGATGTATCTTCGCCAATAATTGTCAGAAGTTAGAATTTCTTTCAACATTATGAACCCATTTTTATATATTTTGACTATGCATCAAAGGCTGAAAATATGTAGTCTCGAAGTCATTTCGAGAAATTGACGTTTTAAGATTCTGTTTCCAAATGTAAACGGATGTATCTTCGCCAATAATTGTCAGAAGTTAGAATTTCTTTCAACATTATGAAGCCCTTTTTATATATTTTGACTCTGCTTCAAAAGCTGAAAATATGTAGTCTCGAAGTCATTTCGAGAAATTGACGTCTTACGATTCTGTTTCCAAATGTAAACGGATGTATCTTCGCCAATAATTGTCAGAAGTTAGAATTTCTTGCAACATTATGAAGCCCTTTTTATATATTTTGATTCTGCATCAAAAGCTGAAAATATGTAGTCTTGAAGTCATTTCGAGATATTGGCGTTTTAAGTTTATTTTCCCAAATTTGAAACGGATGTATCTTCGCCAATAATTGTCAGAAGTTAGAATTTCTTTCAACATTATGAAGCCCTATTTATATATTTTGACTCTGCATCAAAAGCTGAAAATATGTAGTCTCGAAGTCATTTCGAGAAATTGACGTTTTAAGTTTCTGTTTCCAAATTCAAACGGATGTATCTTCGCCCAATAATTGTCAGAAGTCAGAATTTCTTTCAACATTATGAAGCCCTTTTTATATATTTTGATTATGCATCAAAAGCTGAAAATACGTAGTCTTGAAGTCACTTGGAGAAATTGACGTTTTAAGTTTCTGTTTCCAAATTCAAACGGATGTATCTTCGCCAATAATCGTCAGAAATTAGAATCTCTTTCAACTTTATGAAGCCCTTTTTATATATTTTGATTGTGCTTCAAAAGCTGAAAATAGGTAGTCTCGAAGTCATTTCGAGAAATTGACGTTTCAAGTTTCTATTTCCAAATTCAAACGGATGTATCTTCGCCAATAATTGTCAGAAGTTAGAATTTCTTTCAACATTATGAAGCCCTTTTTATATATTTTAACTATGCATCAAAAGCTGAAAATATGTAGTCTAGAAGTCATTTTGAGAAATTGACGTTTTAAGTTTCTGTTTCCAAATTCAAACGGATGTATCTTCGCCAATAATTGTCAGAAGTTAGAATTTCTTTCAACATTATGAAGCTCTTTTTATATATTTTGACTCTGCTTCAAAAGCTGAAAATATGTAGTCTCGAAGTCATTTCGAGAAATTGACGTTTTAAGTTTCTGTTTCCAAATTCAAACGGATGTATCTTCGCCAATAATTGTCAGAAGTTAGAATTTCTTTCAACATTATGAAGCCCTTTTTATATATTTTGATTCTGCATCAAAAGCTGAAAATATGTAGTCTCGAAGTCATTTCGAGAAACTGACGTTTTAAGTTTCTGTTTCCAAATTCAAACGGATGTATCTTCGCCAATAATTGTCAGAAGTTAGAATTTCTTTCAACATTATGAAGCCCTTTTTATATATTTTGACTATGCATCAAAAGCTGAAAATATGTAGTCTCGAAGTCATTTCGAGAAATTGACGTTTTAACTTTCTGTTTCCAAATTCAAACGGATGTATCTTCGCCAATAATTGTCAGAAGTTAGAATTTCTTGCAACATTATGAAGCCCTTTTTATATATTTTGATTCTGCATCAAAAGCTGAAAATATGTAGTCTTGAAGTCATTTCGAGATATTGGCGTTTTAAGTTTATTTTCCCAAATTTGAAACGGATGTATCTTCGCCAATAATTGTCAGAAGTTAGAATTTCTTTCAACATTATGAAGCCCTATTTATATATTTTGACTCTGCATCAAAAGCTGAAAATATGTAGTCTCGAAGTCATTTCGAGAAATTGACGTTTTAAGTTTCTGTTTCCAAATTCAAACGGATGTATCTTCGCCAATAATTGTCAGAAGTTAGAATTTCTTGCAACATTATGAACCCCTTTTTATATATTTTGATTCTGCATCAAAAGCTGAAAATATGTAGTCTTGAAGTCATTTCGACATATTGGCGTTTTAAGTTTATTTTCTCAAATTCAAACGGATGTATCTTCGCCAATAATTGTCAGAAGTTAGAATTTCTTTCAACATTATGAAGCCCTTTTTATATATTTTGACTATGCATCAAAAGCTGAAAATATGTAGTCTCGAAGTCATTTCGAGAAATTGACGTTTTAACTTTCTGTTTCCAAATTCAAACGGATGTATCTTCGCCAATAATTGTCAGAAGTTAGAATTTCTTTCAACATTATGAAGCCCTTTTTATATATTTTGACTCTGCTTCAAAAGCTGAAAATATGTAGTCTCGAAGTCATTTCGAGAAATTGACGTTTTAAGTTTCTGTTTCCAAATTCAAACGGATGTATCTTCGTCAATAATTGTCAGAAGTTAGAATTTCTTTCAACATTATGAAGCCCTTTTTATATATTTTGATTCTGCATCAAAAGCTGAAAATATGTAGTCTCGAAGTCATTTCGAGAAATCGACGTTTTAAGTCTCTGTTTCCAAATTCAAACGGATGTATCTTCGCCAATAATTGTCAGAAGTCAGAATTTCTTTCAACATTATGAAGCCCTTTTTATATATTTTGATTCTGCATCAAAAGCTGAAAATATGTAGTCTCGAAGTCATTTCGAGAAATTGACGTTTTAAGTTTCTGTTTCCAAATTCAAACGGATGTATCTTCGCCAATAATTGTCAGAAGTTAGAATTTCTTTCAACATTATGAACCCCTTTTTATATATTTTGATTCTGCATCAAAAGCTGAAAATATGTAGTCTGGAAGTCGTTTCGAGAAATCGACGTTTTAAGTTTCTGTTTCCAAATTCAAACGGATGTATCTTCGCCAATAATTGTCAGAAGTTAGAATTTCTTTCAACATTATGAAGCCCTATTTATATATTTTGACTCTGCATCAAAAGCTGAAAATATGTTGTCGCGAAGTCATTTCGAGAAATTGACGTTTTAAGATTCTGTTTCCAAATGTAAACGGATGTATCTTCGCCAATAATTGTCAGAAGTTAGAATTTCTTTCAACATTATGAAGCCCTTTTTAAATATTTTGACTCTGCTTCAAAAGCTGAAAATATGTAGTCTCGAAGTCATTTCGAGAAATTGACGCTTTAAGTTTCTGTTTCCAAATTCAAACGGATGTATCTTCGCCAATAATTGTCAGAAGTTAGAATTTCTTTCAACATTATGAAGCCCTTTTTATATATTTTGACTATGCATCAAAAGCTGAAAATATGTAGTCTCGGAGTCATTTCGAGAAATTGACGTTTTAACTTTCTGTTTCCAAATTCAAACGGATGTATCTTCGCCAATAATTGTCAGAAGTTAGAATTTCTTTCAACATTATGAAGCCCTTTTTATATATTTTGACTCTGCTTCAAAAGCTGAAAATATGTAGTCTCGAAGTCATTTCGAGAAATTGACGTTTTAAGTTTCTGTTTCCAAATTCAAACGGATGTATCTTCGCCAATAATTGTCAGAAGTTAGAATTTCTTGCAACATTATGAAGTCCTTTTTATATATATTGATTCTGCATCAAAAGCTGAAAATATGTTGTCTTGAAGTCATTTCGAGATATTGGCGTTTTAAGTTTATTTTCCCAAATTTGAAACGGATGTATATTCGCCAATAATTGTCAGAAGTCAGATTTTCTTTCAACATTATGAAGCCCTATTTATATATTTTGACTCTGCATCAAAAGCTGAAAATATGTTGTCGCGAAGTCATTTCGAGAAATTGACGTTTTAAGTTTGTGTTTCCAAATTCAAACGGATGTATCTTCGCCAATAATTGTCAGAAGTTTGAATTTCTTGCAACATTATGAACCCCTTTTTATATATTTTGATTCTGCATCAAAAGCTGAAAATGTGTAGTCTTGAAGTCATTTCGAGATATTGGCGTTTTAAGTTTATTTTCCCAAATTCAAACGGATGTATCTTCGCCAATAATTGTCAGAAGTTAGAATTTCTTTCAACATTATGAAGCCCTTTTTATATATTTTGACTATGCATCAAAAGCTGAAAATATGTAGTCTCGAAGTCATTTCGAGAAATTGACGTTTTAACTTTCTGTTTCCAAATTCAAACGGATGTATCTTCGCCAATAATTGTCAGAAGTTAGAATTTCTTTCAACATTATGAAGCCCTTTTTATATATTTTGACTCTGCTTCAAAAGCTGAAAATATGTAGTCTCGAAGTCATTTCGAGAAATTGACGTTTTAAGTTTCTGTTTCCAAATTCAAACGGATGTATCTTCGTCAATAATTGTCAGAAGTTAGAATTTCTTTCAACATTATGAAGCCCTTTTTATATATTTTGATTCTGCATCAAAAGCTGAAAATATGTAGTCTCGAAGTCATTTCGAGAAATCGACGTTTTAAGTCTCTGTTTCCAAATTCAAACGGATGTATCTTCGCCAATAATTGTCAGAAGTCAGAATTTCTTTCAACATTATGAAGCCCTTTTTATATATTTTGATTCTGCATCAAAAGCTGAAAATATGTAGTCTCGAAGTCATTGACGTTTTAAGTTTCTGACGTTTTAAGTTTCTGTTTCCAAATTCAAACGGATGTATCTTCGCCAATAATTGTCAGAAGTTAGAATTTCTTTCAACATTATGAACCCCTTTTTATATATTTTGATTCTGCATCAAAAGCTGAAAATATGTAGTCTGGAAGTCGTTTCGAGAAATCGACGTTTTAAGTTTCTGTTTCCAAATTCAAACGGATGTATCTTCGCCAATAATTGTCAGAAGTTAGAATTTCTTTCAACATTATGAAGCCCTTTTTATATATTTTGATTCTGCATCAAAAGCTGAAAATATGTAGTCTCGAAGTCATTTCGAGAAATTGACGTTTTAAGTTTCTGTTTCCAAATTCAAACGGATGTATCTTCGCCAATAATTGTCAGAAGTTAGAATTTCTTTCAACATTATGAAGCCCTTTTTATATATTTTTACTATGCATCAAAAGCTGAAAATATGTAGTCTCGAAGTCATTTCGAGAAATTGACGTTTTAAGTTTCTGTTTCCAAATTCAAACGGATGTATCTTCGCCAATAATTGTCAGAAGTCAGAATTTCTTTCAACATTATGAAGCCCTTTTTATATATTTTGACTATGCATCAAAAGCTGAAAATATGTAGTCTCAAAGTCATTTCGAGAAATTGACGTTTTAAGTTTCTGTTTCCAAATTCATTTCGAGAAATTGACGTTTTAAGTTTCTGTTTCCAAATTCAAATGGATGTATCTTCGTCAATAATTGTCAGAAGTTAGAATTTCTTTCAACATTATGAAGCCCTTTTTATATATTTTGATTCTGCATCAAAAGCTGAAAATATGTAGTCTCGAAGTCATTTCGAGAAATCGACGTTTTAAGTCTCTGTTTCCAAATTCAAACGGATGTATCTTCGCCAATAATTGTCAGAAGTTAGAATTTCTTTCAACATTATGAAGCCCTTTTTATATATTTTGACCCTGCATCAAAAGCTGAAAATATGTAGTCTCGAAGTCATTTCGAGAAATTTACGTTTTAAGTTTCTGTTTCCAAATTCAAACGGATGTATCTTCGCCAATAATTGTCAGAAGTTAGAATTTCTTTCAACATTATGAAGCCCTTTTTATATATTTTGACTATGCATCAAAAGCTGAAAATATGTAGTCTCAAAGTCATTTCGAGAAATTGACGTTTTAAGTTTCTGTTTCCAAATTCATTTCGAGAAATTGACGTTTTAAGTTTCTGTTTCCAAATTCAAATGGATGTATCTTCGCCAATAATTGTCAGAAGTTAGAATTTCTTTCAACATTATGAAGCCCTTTTTATATATTTTGATTCTGCATCAAAAACTGAAAATATGTAGTCTCGAAGTCATTTCGAGAAATCGACGTTTTAAGTCTCTGTTTCCAAATTCAAACGGATGTATCTTCGCCAATAATTGTCAGAAGTTAGAATTTCTTTCAACATTATGAAGCCCTTTTTATATATTTTGACTCTGCATCAAAAGCTGAAAATATGTAGTCTCGAAGTCATTTCGAGAAATTGACGTTTTAAGTTTCTGTTTCCAAATTCAAACGGATGTATCTTCGCCAATAATTGTCAGAAGTCAGAATTTCTTTCAGCATTATGAAGCCCGTTTTATATATTTTGACTATGCATCAAAAGCTGAAAATATGTAGTCGCGAAGTCATTTCGAGAAATTGACGTTTTAAGTTTCTGTTTCCAAATTCAAACGGATGTATCTTCGCCAATAATTGTCAGAAGTTAGAATTTCTTTCAACATTATGAAGCCCTTTTTATATATTTTGACTCTGCTTCAAAGCTGAAAATATGTAGTCTCGAAGTCATTTCGAGAAATTGACGTTTTAAGTTTCTGTTTCCAAATTCAAACGGATGTATCTTCGTCAATAATTGTCAGAAGTTAGAATTTCTTTCAACATTATGAAGCCCTTTTTATATATTTTGATTCTGCATCAAAAGCTGAAAATATGTAGTCTCGAAGTCATTTCGAGAAATCGACGTTTTAAGTCTCTGTTTCCAAATTCAAACGGATGTATCTTCGCCAATAATTGTCAGAAGTTAGAATTTCTTTCAACATTATGAAGCCCTTTTTATATATTTTGATTCTGCATCAAAAGCTGAAAATATGTAGTCTCGAAGTCATTTCGAGAAATTTACGTTTTAAGTTTCTGTTTCCAAATTCAAACGGACGTATCTTCGCCAATAATTGTCAGAAGTTAGAATTTCTTTCAACATTATGAAGCCCTTTTTATTTATTTTGATTCTGCATCAAAAGCTGAAAATATGTAGTCTTGAAGTCGTTTCGAGAAATCGACGTTTTAAGTTTCTGTTTCCAAATTCAAACGGATGTATCTTCGCCAATAATTGTCAGAAGTTAGAATTTCTTTCAACATTATGAAGCCCTTTTTATATATTTTGATTCTGCATCAAAAGCTGAAAATATGTAGTCTCGAAGTCAAATCGAGAAATTGACGTTTTAAGTTTCTGTTTCCAAATTCAAACGGATGTATCTTCGCCAATAATTGTCAGAAGTTAGAATTTCTTTCAACATTATGAAGCCCTTTTTATATACTTTGACTCTGCATCAAAAGCTGAAAATATGTAGTCTCGAAGTCATTTCGAGAAATTGACGTTTTAAGTTTCTGTTTCCAAATTCAAACGGATGTATCTTCGCCAATAATTGTCAGAAGTTAGAATTTCTTTCAACATTATGAAGCCCTTTTTATATATTTTGACTATGCATCAAAAGCTGAAAATATGTAGTCTCGAAGTCATTTCGAGAAATTGACGTTTTGAGTTTCTGTTTCCAAATTCAAACGGATGTATCTTCGCCAATAATTGTCAGAAGTTAGAATTTCTTTCAACATTATGAAGCCCTTTTGATATATTTTGATTCTGCATCAAAAGCTGAAAATATGTAGTCTCGAAGTCATTTCGAGAAATTGACGTTTTAAGTTTCTGTTTCCAAATTCAAACGGATGTATCTTCGCCAATAATTATCAGAAGTTAGAATTTCTTTCAACATTATGAAGCCCTTTTTATATATTTTGACTCTGCATCAAAAGCTGAAAATATGTAGTCGCGAAGTCATTTCGAGAAATTGACGTTTTAAGTTTCGGTTTCCAAATTCAAACGGATGTATCTTCGCCAATAATTGGCAGAAGTCAGAATTTCTTTCAACATTATGAAGCCCTTTTTATATATTTTGACGCTGCATCAAAAGCTGAAAATATGTAGTCGCGAAGTCATTTCGAGAAATTGACGTTTTAAGTTTCTGTTTCCAAATTCAAACGGATGTATCTTCGCCAATAATTGTCAGAAGTTAGAATTTCTTTCAACATTATGAAGCCCTTTTTATATATTTTGATTCTGCATCAAAAGCTGAAAATATGTAGTCTCGAAGTCATTTCGAGAAATTGACGTTTTAAGTTTCTGTTTCCAAATTCAAACGGATGTATCTTCGCCAATAATTGTCAGAAGTTAGAATTTCTTTCAACATTATGAAGCCCGTTTTATATATTTTGACCCTGCATCAAAAGCTGAATATATGTAGTCCCGAAGTCATTTCGAGAAATGACGTTTTAAGTTTCTGTTTCCAAATTCAAACGGATGTATCTTCGCCAATAATGGTCAGAAGTAAGAATTTCTTCACATTATGAAGCCCTTTTTATATATTTGACTATGCATCAAAGGCTGAAAATATGTAGTCGCGAAGTCATTTCGAGAAATTGACGTTTTAAGTTTCGGTTTCCAAATTCAACACGGATGTATCTTCGCCACTAACTGTCAGAAGTTAGAATTTCTTTCAACATTATGAAGCCCTTTTTTATATATTTTGACTATGCATCAAAAGCTGAAAATATGTAGTCTCGAAGTCATTTCGAGAAATTGACGTTTTAAGTTTCTGTTTCCAAATTCAAACGGATGTATCTTCGCCAATAATTGTCAGAAGTTAGAATTTCTTTCAACATTATGAACCCCTTTTTATATATTTTGATTCTGCATCAAAAGCTGAAAATATGTAGTCTTGAAGTCGTTTCGAGAAATCGACGTTTTAAGTTTCTGTTTCCAAATTCAAACGGATGTATCTTCGCCAATAATTGTCAGAAGTTAGAATTTCTTTCAACATTATGAAGCCCTTTTTATATATTTTGATTCTGTATCAAAAGCTGAAAATATGTAGTCGCGAAGTCATTTCGAGAAATTGACGTTTTAAGTTTCGGTTTCCAAATTCAAACGGATGTATCTTCGCCAATAATTGTCAGAAGTTAGAATTTCTTTCAACATTATGAAGCCCTTTTTATATATTTTGACTCTGCATCAAAAGCTGAAAATATGTTGTCTTGAAGTCATTTCGAGAAATTGACGTTTTAAGTTTCTGTTTCCAATTTCAAACGGATGTATCTCCGCCAATAATTGTCAGAAGTTAGAATTTCTTTCAACATTATGAAGCCCTCTTTATATATTTTGATTCTGCATCAAAAGCTGAAAATATGTAGTCTCGAAGTCATTTCGAGAAATTGACGTTTTAAGTTTCTGTTTCCAAATTCAAACGGATGTATCTTCGCCAATAATTGTCAGAAGTTAGAATTTCTTTCAACATTATGAAGCCCTTTTTATATATTTTGACTATGCATCAAAAGCTGAAAATATGTAGTCTCGAAGTCATTTCGAGAAATTGACGTTTTGAGTTTCTGTTTCCAAATTCAAACGGATGTATCTTCGCCAATAATTGTCAGAAGTTAGAATTTCTTTCAACATTATGAAGCCCTTTTTATATATTTTGACTCTGCATCAAAAGCTGAAAATATGTAGTCTCGAAGTCATTTCGAGAAATTGACGTTTTAAGTTTCTGTTTCCAAATTCAAACGGATGTATCTTCGCCAATAATTGTCAGAAGTTAGAATTTCTTTCAACATTATGAAGCCCTTCATATATATTTTGACTCTGTATCAAAAGCTGAAAATATGTAGTCGCGAAGTCATTTCGAGAAATTGACGTTTTAAGTTTCGGTTTCCAAATTCAAACGGATGTATCTTCGCCAATAATTGGCAGAAGTCAGAATTTCTTTCAACATTATGAAGCCCTTTTTATATATTTTGACTCTGCATCAAAAGCTGAAAATATGTAGTCGCGAAGTCATTTCGCGAAATTGACGTTTTAAGTTTCTGTTTCCAAATTCAAACGGATGTATCTTCGCCAATAATTGTCAGAAGTTAGAATTTCTTTCAACATTATGAAGCCCTTTTTATATATTTTTATTCTGCATCAAAAGCTGAAAATATGTAGTCTCGAAGTCATTTCGAGAAATTGACGTTTTAAGTTTCTGTTTCCAAATTCAAACGGATGTATCTTCGCCAATAATTGTCAGAAGTTAGAATTTCTTTCAACATTATGAAGCCCTTTTTATATATTTTGACCCTGCATCAAAAGCTGAAAATATGTAGTCTCGAAGTCATTTCGAGAAATTGACGTTTTAAGTTTCTGTTTCCAAATTCAAACGGATGTATCTTCGCCAATAATTGTCAGAAGTGAGAATTTCTTTCAACATTATGAAGCCCTTTTTATATATTTTGATTCTGCATCAAAAGCTGAAAATATGTAGTCTCGAAGTCATTTCGAGAAATTGACGTTTTAAGTTTCTGTTTCCAAATTCAAACGGATGTATCTTCGCCAATAATTGTCAGAAGTTAGAATTTCTTTCAACATTATGAAGCCCTTTATATATATTTTGACTCTGCATCAAAAGCTGAAAATATGTAGTCTCAAAGTCATTTCGAGAAATGACGTTTTAAGTTTCTGTTTCCAAATTCAAACGGATGTATCTTCGCCAATAATTGTCAGAAGTTAGAATTTCTTTCAACATTATGAACCCCTTTTTATATATTTTGATTCTGCATCAAAAGCTGAAAATATGTAGTCTTGAAGTCGTTTCGAGAAATCGACGTTTTAAGTTTCTGTTTCCAAATTCAAACGGATGTATCTTCGCCAATAATTGTCAGAAGTTAGAATTTCTTTCAACATTATGAAGCCCTTTTTATATATTTTGATTCTGCATCAAAAGCTGAAAATATGTAGTCTCGAAGTCATTTCGAGAAATTGACGTTTTAAGTTTCTGTTTCCAAATTCAAACGGATGTATCTTCGCCAATAATTGTCAGAAGTTAGAATTTCTTTCAACATTATGAACCCCTTTTTATATATTTTGATTCTGCATCAAAAGCTGAAAATATGTAGTCTTGAAGTCGTTTCGAGAAATCGACGTTTTAAGTTTCTGTTTCCAAATTCAAACGGATGTATCTTCGCCAATAATTGTCAGAAGTTAGAATTTCTTTCAACATTATGAAGCCCTTTTTATATATTTTGATTCTGCATCAAAAGCTGAAAATATGTAGTCTCGAAGTCATTTCGAGAAATTGACGTTTTAAGTTTCTGTTTCCAAATTCAAACGGATGTATCTTCGCCAATAATTGTCAGAAGTTAGAATTTCTTTCAACATTATGAAGCCCTTTTTATATATTTTGACTCTGCTTCAAAAGCTGAAAATATGTAGTCTCGAAGTCATTTCGAGAAATTGACGTTTTAAGTTTCTGTTTCCAAATTCAAACGGATGTATCTTCGCCACTAATGTCAGAAGTAGAATTTCTTTCAACATTATGAAGCCTTTTTATATATTTTGATTCTGCATCAAAAGCTGAAAATATGTAGTCTCGAAGTCATTTCGAGAAATTGACGTTTTAAGTTTCTGTTTCCAAATTCAAACGGATGTATCTTCACCAATAATTGTCAGAAGTTAGAATTTCTTTCAACATTATGAAGCCTTTTTATATATTTTGACTCTGCATCAAAAGCTGAAAATATGTAGTCTGGAAGTCATTTCGAGAAATTGACGTTTTAAGTTTCTGTTTCCAAATTCAAACGGATGTATCTTCGCCAATAATTGTCAGAAGTTAGAATTTCTTTCAACATTATGAAGCCCTTTTTATATATTTTGACTCTGCATCAAAAGCTGAAAATATGTAGTCTCGAAGTCATTTCGAGAAATCGACGTTTTAAGTTTCTGTTTCCAAATTCAAAGGGATGTATCTTCGCCAATAATTGTCAGAAGTTAGAATTTCCTTCAACATTATGAAGCCCTTTTTATATATTTTGATTCTGCATCAAAAGCTGAAAATATGTAGTCTCGAAGTCATTTCGAGAAATTGACGGTTTAAGTTTCTGTTTCCAAATTCAAACGGATGTATCTTCGCCAATAATTGTCAGAAGTTAGAATTTCTTTCAACATTATGAAGCCCTTTTTATATATTTTGACCCTGCATCAAAAGCTGAAAATATGTAGTCTCGAAGTCATTTCGAGAAATTGACGTTTTAAGTTTCTGTTTCCAAATTCAAACGGATGTATCTTCGCCAATAATTGTCAGAAGTTAGAATTTCTTTCAACATTATGAAGCCCTTTTTAAATATTTTGACTATGCATCAAAAGCTGAAAATATGTAGTCTCGAAGTCATTTCGAGAAATTGACGTTTTGAGTTTCTGTTTCCAAATTCAAACGGATGTATCTTCGCCAATAATTGTCAGAAGTTAGAATTTCTTTCAACATTATGAAGCCCTTTTTATATATTTTAACTCTGCATCAAAAGCTGAAAATATGTAGTCTCGAAGTCATTTCGAGAAATTGACGTTTTAAGTTTCTGTTTCCAAATTCAAACGGATGTATCTTCGCCAATAATTGTCAGAAGTTAGAATTTCTTTCAACATTATGAAGCCCTTTTTATATATTTTGACTCTGTATCAAAAGCTGAAAATATGTAGTCTCGAAGTCATTTCGAGAAATTGACGTTTTAAGTTTCTGTTTCCAAATTCAAACGGATGTATCTTCGCCAATAATTGGCAGAAGTCAGAATTTCTTTCAACATTATGAAGCCCTTTTTATATATTTTGACTCTGCATCAAAAGCTGAAAATATGTAGTCTCGAAGTCATTTCGAGAAATTGACGTTTTAAGTTTTTGTTTCCAAATTCAAACGGATGTATCTTCGCCAATAATTGTCAGAAGTTAGAATTTCTTTCAACATTATGAAGCCCTTTTTATATATTTTGACCCTGCATCAAAAGCTGAAAATATGTAGTCTCGAAGTCATTTCGAGAAATGACGTTTTAAGTTTCTGTTTCCAAATTCAAACGGATGTATCTTCGCCAATAATTGTCAGAAGTTAGAATTTCTTTCAACATTATGAAGCCTTTTTATATATTTTGACCCTGCATCAAAAGCTGAAAATATGTAGTCTCGAAGTCATTTCGAGAAATTGACGTTTTAAGTTTCTGTTTCCAAATTCAAACGGATGTATCTTCACCAATAATTGTCAGAAGTTAGAATTTCTTTCAACATTATGAAGCCCTTTTTATATATTTTGACTATGCATCAAAAGCTGAAAATATGTAGTCTCGAAGTCATTTCGAGAAATTGACGTTTTAAGTTTCGGTTTCCAAATTCATCCGGATGTATCTTCGCCAATAATTGTCAGAAGTTAGAATTTTTTTCAACATTATGAAGCCCTTTTTATATATTTTAACTCTGCTTCAAAAGCTGAAAATATGTAGTCTCGAAGTCATTTCGAGAAATTGACGTTTTAAGTTTCTGTTTCCAAATTCAAACGGATGTATCTTCGCCAATAATTGTCAGAAGTTAGAATTTCTTTCAACATTATGAAGCCCTTTTTTATATATTTTGACTCTGCATCAAAAGCTGAAAATATGTAGTCTCGAAGTCATTTCGAGAAATTGACGTTTTAAGTTTCTGTTTCCAAATTCAAACGGATGTATCTTCGCCAATAATTGTCAGAAGTTAGAATTTCTTTCAACATTATGAAGCCCTTTTTATATATTTTGACTCTGCATCAAAAGCTGAAAATATGTAATCGCGAAGTCATTTCGAGAAATTGACGTTTAAGTTTCTGTTTCCAAATTCAAACGGATGTATCTTCGCCAATAATTGTCAGAAGTTAGAATTTCTTTCAACATTATGAAGCCCTTTTTATATATTTTGATTCTGCATCAAAAGCTGAAAATATGTAGTCGCGAAGTCATTTCGAGAAATTTACGTTTTAAGTTTCGGTTTCCAAATTCAAACGGATGTATCTTCGCCAATAATTGTCAGAAGTTAGAATTTCTTTCAACATTATGAAGCCCTTTTTACATATTTTGACTCTGCATCAAAAGCTGAAAATATGTAGTCGCGAAGTCATTTCGAGAAATTGACGTTTTAAGTTTCGGTTTCCAAATTCAAACGGATGTATCTTCGCCAATAATTGTCAGCAGTTAGAATTTCTTTCAACATTATGAAGCCCTTTTTAAATATTTTGATTCTGCATCAAAAGCTGAAAATATGTAGTCTCGAAGTCATTTCGAGAAATTGACGTTTTAAGTTTCTGTTTCCAAATTCAAACGGATGTATCTTCGCCAATAATTGTCAGAAGTTAGAATTTCTTTCAACATTATGAAGCCCTTTTTATATATTTTAACTCTGCTTCAAAAGCTGAAAATATGTAGTCTCGAAGTCATTTCGAGAAATTGACGTTTTAAGTTTCTGTTTCCAAATTCAAACGGATGTATCTTCGCCAATAATTGTCAGAAGTTAGAATTTCTTTCAACATTATGAAGCCCTTTTATATATTTTGATTCTGCATCAAAAGCTGAAAATATGTAGTCTCGAAGTCATTTCGAGAAATTGACGTTTTAAGTTTCTGTTTCCAAATTCAAACGGATGTATCTTCGCCAATAATTGTCAGAAGTTAGAATTTCTTTCAACATTATGAACCCCTTTTTATATATTTTGATTCTGCATCAAAAGCTGAAAATATGTAGTCTCGAAGTCATTTCGAGAAATTGACGTTTTAAGTTTCTGTTTCCAAATTCAAACGGATGTATCTTCGCCAATAATTATCAGAAGTTAGAATTTCTTTCAACATTATGAAGCCCTTTATATATATTTTGACTCTGCATCAAAAGCTGAAAATATGTAGTCGCGAAGTCATTTCGAGAAATTGACGTTTTAAGTTTCTGTTTCCAAATTCAAACGGATGTATCTTCGCCAATAATTGTCAGAAGTTAGAATTTCTTTCAACATTATGAAGCCCTTTTTATATATTTTGACTCTGCATCAAAAGTTGAAAATATGTAGTCGCGAAGTCATTTCGAGAAATGGACGTTTTAAGTTTCTGTTTCCAAATTCAAACGGATGTATCTTCGCCAATAATTGGCAGAAGTTAGAATTTCTTTCAACATTATGAAGCCCTTTTTATATATTTTGATTCTGCATCAAAAGCTGAAAATATGTAGTCTCGAAGTCATTTCGAGAAATTTACGTTTTAAGTTTCTGTTTCCAAATTCAAACGGATGTATCTTCGCCAATAATTGTCAGAAGTTAGAATTTCCTTCAACATTATGAAGCCCTTTTTATATATTTTGACTCTGCATCAAAAGCTGAAAATATGTAGTCGCGAAGTCATTTCGAGAAATTGACGTTTAAGTTTCTGTTTCCAAATTCAAACGGATGTATCTTCGCCAATATTTGTCAGAAGTTAGAATTTCTTTCAACATTATGAAGCCCTTTTTATATATTTTGATTCTGCATCAAAAGCTGAAAATATGTAGTCTCGAAGTCATTTCGAGAAATTGACGTTTTAAGTTTCTGTTTCCAAATTCAAAGGGATGTATCTTCGCCAATAATTGTCAGAAGTTAGAATTTCTTTCAACATTATGAAGCCCTTTTTATATATTTTGACTCTGCATCAAAAGCTGAAAATATGTAGTCGCGAAGTCATTTCGAGAAATTGACGTTTAAGTTTCTGTTTCCAAATTCAAACGGATGTATCTTCGCCAATAATTGTCAGAAGTTAGAATTTCTTTCAACATTATGAAGCCCTTTTTATATATTTTGACTCTGCATCAAAAGCTGAAAATATGTAGTCTCGAAGTCATTTCGAGAAATTGACGTTTTAAGTTTCGGTTTCCAAATTCAAACGGATGTATCTTCGCCAATAATTGGCAGAAGTCAGAATTTCTTTCAACATTATGAAGCCCTTTTTACATATTTTGACTCTGCATCAAAAGCTGAAAATATGTAGTCGCGAAGTCATTTCGAGAAATTGACGTTTTAAGTTTCTGTTTCCAAATTCAAACGGATGTATCTTCGCCAATAATTGTCAGAAGTTAGAATTTCTTTCAACATTATGAAGCCCTTTTTAAATATTTTGATTCTGCATCAAAAGCTGAAAATATGTAGTCTCGAAGTCATTTCGAGAAATTGACGTTTTAAGTTTCGGTTTCCAAATTCATCCGGATGTATCTTCGCCAATAATTGTCAGAAGTTAGAATTTTTTTCAACATTATGAAGCCCTTTTTATATATTTTAACTCTGCTTCAAAAGCTGAAAATATGTAGTCTCGAAGTCATTTCGAGAAATTGACGTTTTAAGTTTCTGTTTCCAAATTCAAACGGATGTATCTTCGCCAATAATTGTCAGAAGTTAGATTTTCCTTCAACATTATGAAGCCCTTTTTATATATTTTGATTCTGCATCAAAAGCTGAAAATATGTAGTCTGGAAGTCATTTCGAGAAATTGACGTTTTAAGTTTCTGTTTCCAAATTCAAATGGATGTATCTTCGCCAATAATTGTCAGAAGTTAGAATTTCTTTCAACATTATGAACCCCTTTTTATATATTTTGATTCTGCATAAAAAGCTGAAAATATGTAGTCTCGAAGTCATTTCGAGAAATGGACGTTTTAAGTTTCTGTTTCCAAATTCAAACGAATGTATCTTCGCCAATAATTGGCAGAAGTCAGAATTTCTTTCAACATTATGAAGCCCTTTTTATATATTTTGACTCTGCATCATAAGTTGAAAATATGTAGTCGCGAAGTCATTTCGAGAAATGGACGTTTTAAGTTTCGGTTTCCAAATTCAAACGGATGTATCTTCGCCAATAATTGTCAGAAGTTAGAATTTCTTTCAACATTATGAAGCCCTTTTTATATATTTTGATTCTGCATCAAAAGCTGAAAATATGTAGTCTCGAAGTCATTTCGAGAAATTGACGTTTTAAGTTTCGGTTTCCAAATTCAAACGGATGTATCTTCGCCAATAATTGTCAGAAGTTAGAATTTCTTTCAACATTATGAAGCCCCTTTTTATATATTTTTGACTCTGCATCAAAAGCTGAAAATATGTAGTCTCGAAGTCATTTCGAGAAATTGACGTTTTAAGTTTCTGTTTCCAAATTCAAACGGTTGTATCTTCGCCAATATTTGTCAGAAGTTAGAATTTCTATCAACATTATGAAGCCCTTTTTATATATTTTGATTCTGCATCAAAAAGCTGAAAATATGTAGTCGCGAAGTCATTTCGAGAAATTGACGTTTTAAGTTTCGGTTTCCAAATTCAAATGGATGTATCTTCGCCAATAATTGGCAGAAGTCAGAATTTCTTTCAACATTATGAAGCCCTTTTTATATATTTTGACTCTGCATCAAAAGCTGAAAATATGTAGTCGCGAAGTCATTTCGAGAAATTGACGTTTAAGTTTCTGTTTCCAAATTCAAACGGATGTATCTTCGCCAATAATTGTCAGAAGTTAGAATTTCTTTCAACATTATGAAGCCCTTTTTATATATTTTGACTCTGCATCAAAAAGCTGAAAATATGTAGTCGCGAAGTCATTTCGAGAAATTGACGTTTTAAGTTTCTGTTTCCAAATTCAAACGGATGTATCTTCGCCAATAATTGGCAGAAGTCAGAATTTCTTTCAACATTATGAAGCCCTTTTTATATATTTTGACTCTGCATCAAAAGCTGAAAATATGTAGCCGCGAAGTCATTTCGAGAAATTGACGTTTTAAGTTTCGGTTTCCAAATTCAACCGGATGTATCTTCGCCAATAATTGTCAGCAGTTAGAATTTCTTTCAACATTATGAAGCCCTTTTTATATATTTTGATTCTGCATCAAAAGCTGAAAATATGTAGTCTCGAAGTCATTTCGAGAAATTGACGTTTTAAGTTTCTGTTTCCAAATTCAAACGGATGTATCTTCGCCAATAATTGTCAGAATTTAGAATTTCTTTCAACATTATGAAGCCCTTATTATATATTTTGATTCTGCATCAAAAGCTGAAAATATGTAGTCTCGAAGTCATTTCGAGAAATTGAAGTTTTAAGTTTCTGTTTCAAAATTTCAAACGGACGTATCATCGCCCAATAATTGTCAGAAGTTTAGAATTTCTTTCAACATTATGAAGCCCTTATTATATATTTTTGACTATGCATCAAAAGCTGAAAATATGTAGTCTCGAAGTCATTTCGAGAAATTGACGTTTTAAGTTTCTGTTTCCAAATTCAAACGGATGTATCTTCGCCAATAATTATCAGAAGTTAGAATTTCTTTCAACATTATGAAGCCCTTTTTATATATTTTGACTCTGCATCAAAAGCTGAAAATATGTAGTCTCGAAGTCATTTCGAGAAATTGACGTTTTAAGTTCAAATTCAAACGGATGTATCTTCGCCAATAATTGTCAGAAGTTAGAATTTCTTTCAACATTATGAACCCCTTTTTATATATTTTGATTCTGCATAAAAAGCTGAAAATATGTAGTCTCGAAGTCATTTCGAGAAATTGACGTTTTAAGTTTCTGTTTCCAAATTCAAACGGATGTATCTTCGCCAATAATTATCAGAAGTTAGAATTTCTTTCAACATTATGAAGCCCTTTATATATATTTTGACTCTGCATCAAAAGTTGAAAATATGTAGTCGCGAAGTCATTTCGAGAAATTGACGTTTTAAGTTTCGGTTTCCAAATTCAAACGGATGTATCTTCGCCAATAATTGGCAGAAGTCAGAATTTCTTTCAACATTATGAAGCCCTTTTTATATATTTTGACTCTGCATCAAAAGTTGAAAATATGTAGTCTCGAAGTAATTTCGAGAAATTGACGTTTTAAGTTTCTGTTTCCAAATTCAAACGGATGAATCTTCGCCAATAATTGTCAGAAGTTAGAATTTCTTTCAACATTATGAAGCCCTTTTTATATATTTTGACTCTGCATCAAAAGCTGAAAATATGTAGTCTCGAAGTCATTTCGAGAAATTGACGTTTTAAGTTTCTGTTTCCAAATTCAAAGGGATGTATCTTCGCCAATAATTGTCAGAAGTTAGAATTTCCTTCAACATTATGAAGCCCTTTTTATATATTTTGACTCTGCATCAAAAGCTGAAAATATGTAGTCGCGAAGTCATTTCGAGAAATTGACGTTTAAGTTTCTGTTTCCAAATTCAAACGGATGTATCTTCGCCAATAATTGTCAGAAGTTAGAATTTCTTTCAACATTATGAAGCCCTTTTTATATATTTTGATTCTGCATCAAAAGCTGAAAATATGTAGTCTCGAAGTCATTTCGAGAAATTGACGTTTTAAGTTTCGGTTTCCAAATTCAAACGGATGTATCTTCGCCAATAATTGGCAGAAATCAGAATTTTTTTCAACATTATGAAGCCCTTTTTATATATTTTGACTCTGCATCAAAAGCTGAAAATATGTAGTCTCGAAGTCATTTCGAGAAATTTACGTTTTAAGTTTCTGTTTCCAAATTCAAACGGATGTATCTTCGCCAATAATTGTCAGAAGTTAGAATTTCTTTCAACATTATGAAGCCTTTTTATATATTTTGACTATGCATCAAAAGCTGAAAATATGTAGTCTCGAAGTCATTTCGAGAAATTGACGTTTTAAGTTTCTGTTTCCAAATTCAAACGGATGTATCTTCGCCAATAATTGTCAGAAGTTAGAATTTCTTTCAACATTATGAATCCCTTTTTATATATTTTGACTCTGCATCAAAAGCTGAAAATATGTAGTCTCGAAGTCATTTCGAGAAATTGACGTTTTAAGTTTCTGTTTCCAAATTCAAACGGATGTATCTTCGCCAATAATTGTCAGAAGTTAGAATTTCTTTCAACATTATGAAGCCCTTTTTTATATATTTTGATTCTGCATCAAAAGCTGAAAATATGTAGTCTGGAAGTCATTTCGAGAAATCGACGTTTTAAGTTTCTGTTTCCAAATTCAAACGGATGTATCTTCGCCAATAATTGTCAGAAGTTAGAATTTCTTTCAACATTATGAAGCCCTTTTTATATATTTTGACTCTGCATCAAAAGCTGAAAATATGTAGTCTCGAAGTCATTTCGAGAAATTGACGTTTTAAGTTTCTGTTTCCAAATTCAAAGGGATGTATCTTCGCCAATAATTGTCAGAAGTTAGAATTTCTTTCAACATTATGAAGCCCTTTTTATATATTTTGACTCTGCATCAAAAGCTGAAAATATGTAGTCGCGAAGTCATTTCGAGAAATTGACGTTCGAGTTTCTGTTTCCAAATTCAAATGGATGTATCTTCGCCAATAATTGTCAGAAGTTAGAATTTCTTTCAACATTATGAAGCCCTTTTTATATATTTTGATTCTGCATCAAAAGCTGAAAATATGTAGTCTCGAAGTCATTTCGAGAAATTGACGTTTTAAGTTTCGGTTTCCAAATTCAAACGGATGTATCTTCGCCAATAATTGGCAGAAGTCAGAATTTCTTTCAACATTATGAAGCCCTTTTTATATATTTTGACTCTGCATCAAAAGCTGAAAATATGTAGTCGCGAAGTCATTTCGAGAAATTGACGTTTTAAGTTTCGGTTTCCAAATTCAAACGGATGTATCTTCGCCAATAATTGTCAGCAGTTAGAATTTCTTTCAACATTATGAAGCCCTTTTTATATATTTTGATTCTGCATCAAAAGCTGAAAATATGTAGTCTCGAAGTCATTTCGAGAAATTGACGTTTTAAGTTTCTGTTTCCAAATTCAAACGGATGTATCTTCGCCAATAATTGTCAGAAGTTAGAATTTCTTTCAACATTATGAAGCCCTTTTTATATATTTTGACTCTGCATCAAAAGCTGAAAATATGTAGTCTCGAAGTCATTTCGAGAAATTGACGTTTTAAGTTTCTGTTTCCAAATTCAAACGGATGTATCTTCGCCAATAATTGGCAGAAGTCAGAATTTCTTTCAACATTATGAAGCCCTTTTTATATATTTTGACTCTGCATCAAAAGCTGAAAATATGTAGTCTCGAAGTCATTTCGAGAAATTGACGTTTTAAGTTTCGGTTTCCAAATTCAAACGGATGTATCTTCGCCAATAATTGTCAGAAGTTAGAATTTCTTTCAACATTATGAACCCCTTTTTATATATTTTGATTCTGCATAAAAAGCTGAAAATATGTAGTCTCGAAGTCATTTCGAGAAATTGACGTTTTAAGTTTCTGTTTCCAAATTCAAACGGATGTATCTTCGCCAATAATTATCAGAAGTTAGAATTTCTTTCAACATTATGAAGCCCTTTATATATATTTTGACTCTGCATCAAAAGTTGAAAATATGTAGTCGCGAAGTCATTTCGAGAAATTGACGTTTTAAGTTTCGGTTTCCAAATTCAAACGGATGTATCTTCGCCAATAATTGGCAGAAGTCAGAATTTCTTTCAACATTATGAAGCCCTTTTTATATATTTTGACTCTGCATCAAAAGTTGAAAATATGTAGTCTCGAAGTAATTTCGAGAAATTGACGTTTTAAGTTTCTGTTTCCAAATTCAAACGGATGAATCTTCGCCAATAATTGTCAGAAGTTAGAATTTCTTGCAACATTGTGAACCCCTTTTTATATATTTTGATTCTGCATCAAAAGCTGAAAATATGTAGTCTCGAAGTCATTTCGAGAAATTGACGTTTTAAGTTTCTGTTTCCAAATTCAAAGGGATATATCTTCGCCAATAATTGTCAGAAGTTAAAATTTCCTTCAACATTATGAAGCCCTTTTTATATATTTTGACTCTGCATCAAAAGCTGAAAATATGTAGTCGCGAAGTCATTTCGAGAAATTGACGTTTTAAGTTTCGGTTTCCAAATTCAAACGGATGTATCTTCGCCAATAATTGTCAGAAGTTAGAATTTCTTTCAACATTATGAAGCCCTTTTTATATATTTTGATTCTGCATCAAAAGCTGAAAATATGTAGTCGCGAAGTCATTTCGAGAAATTGACGTTTTAAGTTTCGGTTTCCAAATTCAAGCGGATGTATCTTCGCCAATAATTGGCAGAAGTCAGAATTTTTTTCAACATTATGAAGCCCTTTTTATATATTTTGACTCTGCATCAAAAGCTGAAAATATGTAGTCTCGAAGTCATTTCGAGAAATTGACGTTTTAAGTTTCTGTTTCCAAATTCAAACGGATGTATCTTCGCCAATAATTGTCAGAAGTTAGAATTTCTTTCAACATTATGAAGCCTTTTTATATATTTTGATTCTGCATCAAAAGCTGAAAATATGTAGTCTCGAAGTCATTTCGAGAAATTGACGTTTTAAGTTTCTGTTTCCAAATTCAAACGGATGTATCTTCACCAATAATTGTCAGAAGTTAGAATTTCTTTCAACATTATGAAGCCCTTTTTATATATTTTGACTCTGCATCAAAAGCTGAAAATATGTAGTCGCGAAGTCATTTCGAGAAATTGACGTTTTCAGTTTCTGTTTCCAAATTCAAACGGATGTATCTTCGCCAATAATTGTCAGAAGTTAGAATTTCTTTCAACATTATGAAGCCCTTTTTATATATTTTGATTCTGCATCAAAAGCTGAAAATATGTAGTCTGGAAGTCATTTCGAGAAATTGACGTTTTAAGTTTCTGTTTCCAAATTCAAACGGATGTATCTTCGCCAATAATTGTCAGAAGTTAGAATTTCTTTCAACATTATGAAGCCCTTTTTATATATTTTGACTCTGCATCAAAAGCTGAAAATATGTAGTCTCGAAGTAATTTCGAGAAATTGACGTTTTAAGTTTCTGTTTCCAAATTCAAACGGATGTATCTTCGCCAATAATTGTCAGAAGTTAGAATTTCTTTCAACATTATGAAGCCCTTTATATATATTTTGACTCTGCATCAAAAGCTGAAAATATGTAGTCGCGAAGTCATTTCGAGAAATTGACGTTCGAGTTTCTGTTTCCAAATTCAAATGGATGTATCTTCGCCAATAATTGTCAGAAGTTAGAATTTCTTTCAACATTATGAAGCCCTTTTTATATATTTTGATTCTGCATCAAAAGCTGAAAATATGTAGTCTCGAAGTCATTTCGAGAAATTGACGTTTTAAGTTTCGGTTTCCAAATTCAAACGGATGTATCTTCGCCAATAATTGGCAGAAGTCAGAATTTCTTTCAACATTATGAAGCCCTTTTTATATATTTTGACTCTGCATCAAAAGCTGAAAATATGTAGTCGCGAAGTCATTTCGAGAAATTGACGTTTTAAGTTTCGGTTTCCAAATTCAAACGGATGTATCTTCGCCAATAATTGTCAGCAGTTAGAATTTCTTTCAACATTATGAAGCCCTTTTTATATATTTTGATTCTGCATCAAATGCTGAAAATATGTAGTCTCGAAGTCATTTCGAGAAATTGACGTTTTAAGTTTCTGTTTCCAAATTCAAACGGATGTATCTTCGCCAATAATTGTCAGAAGTTAGAATTTCTTTCAACATTATGAAGCCCTTTTTATATATTTTGACTATGCATCAAAAGCTGAAAATATGTAGTCTCGAAGTCATTTCGAGAAATCGACGTTTTAAGTTTCGGTTTCCAAATTCAAACGGATGTATCTTCGCCAATAATTGGCAGAAGTCAGAATTTCTTTCAACATTATGAAGCCCTTTTTTATATATTTTGATTCTGCATCAAAAGCTGAAAATATGTAGTCTGGAAGTCATTTCGAGAAATCGACGTTTTAAGTTTCTGTTTCCAAATTCAAACGGATGTATCTTCGCCAATAATTGTCAGAAGTTAGAATTTCTTTCAACATTATGAAGCCCTTTATATATATTTTGACCCTGCATCAAAAGCTGAAAATATGTAGTCTCGAAGTCATTTCGAGAAATCGACGTTTTAAGTTTCTGTTTCCAAATTCAAACGGATGTATCTTCGCCAATTATTATCAGAAGTTAGAATTTCTTTCAACATTATGAAGCCCTTTTTATATATTTTGACTCTGCTTCAAAAGCTGAAAAGCTGAAAAGCTGTTGTCTCGAAGTCATTTCGAGAAATGGACGTTTTAAGTTTCGGTTTCCAAATTCAAACGGATGTATCTTCGCCAATAATTGTCAGAAGTCAGAATTTCTTTCAACATTATGAAGCCCTTTTTATATATTTTGATTCTGCATCAAAAGCTGAAAATATGTAGTCTCGAAGTCATTTCGAGATATTGGCGGTTTAAGTTTATTTTCCCAAATTTGAAACGGATGTATATTCGCCAATAATTATCAGAAGTTAGAATTTCTTTCAACATTATGAAGCCCTTTTTATATATTTTGACTCTGCATCAAAAGCTGAAAATATGTAGTCTCGAAGTCATTTCGAGAAATGGACGTTTTAAGTTTCGGTTTCCAAATTCAAACGGATGTATCTTCGCCAATAATTGGCAGAAGTCAGAATTTCTTTCAACATTATGAAGCCCTTTTTATATATTTTGACTCTGCATCAAAAGCTGAAAATATGTAGTCTTGAAGTCATTTCGAGAAATTGACGTTTTAAGTTTCTGTTTCCAAATTCAAACGGATGTATCTTTGCCAATAATTATCAGAAGTCAGATTTTCTTTCAACATTATGAAGCCCTATTTATATATTTTGACTCTGCATCAAAAAGCTGAAAATATGTAGTCTCGAAGTCATTTCGTGAAATCGACGTTTTAAGTTTCTGTTTCCAAATTCAAACGGATGTATCTTCGCCAATAATTGTCAGAAGTTAGAATTTCTTTCAACATTATGAAGCCCTTTTTATATATTTTTGACTCTGCTTCAAAAGCTGAAAATATGTAGTCTCGAAGTCATTTCGAGAAATTGACGTTTTAAGTTTCTGTTTCCAAATTCAAACGGATGTATCTTCGCCAATAATTGTCAGAAGTTAGAATTTCTTGCAACATTATGAACCCGTTTTTATATATTTTGATTCTGCATCAAAAGCTGAAAATATGTAGTCTCGAAGTCATTTCGAGATATTGGCGGTTTAAGTTTCTTTTCCCAAATTCAAACGGATGTATCTTCGCCAATAATTATCAGAAGTTAGAATTTCTTTCAACATTATGAAGCCCTTTTTATATATTTTGACTCTGCATCAAAAGTTGAAAATATGTAGTCTCGAAGTCATTTCGAGAAATTGACGTTTTAAGTTTCTGTTTCCAAATTCAAACGGATGTATCTTCGCCAATAATTGTCAGAAGTTAGAATTTCTTTCAACATTATGAACCCCTTTTTATATATTTTGATTCTGCATAAAAAGCTGAAAATATGTAGTCTCGAAGTCATTTCGAGAAATTGACGTTTTAAGTTTCTGTTTCCAAATTCAAAGGGATGTATCTTCGCCAATAATTGTCAGAAGTTAGAATTTCTTTCAACATTATGAAGCCCTTTTTATATATTTTGACTCTGCATCAAAAGTTGAAAATATGTAGTCTCGAAGTCATTTCGAGAAATTGACGTTTTAAGTTTCGGTTTCCAAATTCAAACGGATGTATCTTCGCCAATATTTGTCAGCAGTTAGAATTTCTTTCAACATTATGAAGCCCTTTTTATATATTTTGATTCTGCATCAAAAGCTGAAAATATGTAGTCTTGAAGTCATTTCGAGAAATCGACGTTTTAAGTTTCTGTTTCCAAATTCAAACGGATGTATCGTCGCCAATAATTGTCAGAAGTTAGAATTTCTTTCAACATTATGAAGCCCTTTTTATATATTTTGATTCTGCATCAAAAGCTGAAAATATGTAGTCTCGAAGTCATTTCGAGAAATCGACGTTTTAAGTTTCTGTTTCCAAATTCAAACGGATGTATCTTCGCCAATAATTGTCAGAAGTTAGAATTTCTTTCAACATTATGAAGCCCTTTTTATATATTTTGACTCTGCATCAAAAGCTGAAAATATGTAGTCGCGAAGTCATTCCGAGAAATTGACGGTTTAAGTTTCGGTTTCCAAATTCAACCGGATGTATCTTCGCCAATAATTGTCAGCAGTTAGAATTTCTTTCAACATTATGAAGCCCTTTTTATATATTTTGACTCTGCATCAAAAGCTGAAAATATGTAGTCTCGAAGTCATTTCGAGAAATTGACGTTTTAAGTTTCTGTTTCCAAATTCAAACGGTTGTATCTTCGCCAATAATTGTCAAAAGTTAGAATTTCTTTCAACATTATGAAGCCCTTTTTATATATTTTGACTCTGCATCAAAAGCTGAAAATATGTGGTCTCGAAGTCATTTCGAGAAATTGACGTTTTAAGTTTCTGTTTCCAAATTCAAACGGATGTATCTTCGCCAATAATTGTCAGAAGTTAGAATTTCTTTCAACATTATGAACCCCTTTTTATATATTTTGATTCTGCATAAAAAGCTGAAAATATGTAGTCTCGAAGTCATTTCGAGAAATTGACGTTTTAAGTTTCTGTTTCCAAATTCAAACGGATGTATCTTCGCCAATAATTATCAGAAGTTAGAATTTCTTTCAACATTATGAAGCCCTTTTTATATATTTTGACTCTGCATCAAAAGCTGAAAATATGTAGTCGCGAAGTCATTTCGAGAAATTGACGTTTTAAGTTTCTGTTTCCAAATTCAAACGGATGTATCTTCGCCAATAATTGGCAGAAGTCAGAATTTCTTTCAACATTATGAAGCCCTTTTTATATATTTTGACTCTGCATCAAAAGCTGAAAATATGTAGTCGCGAAGTCGTTTCGAGAAAATTACGTTTTAAGTTTCGGTTTCCAAATTCAAACGGATGTATCTTCGCCAGTATTTGTCAGCAGTTAGAATTTCTTTCAACATTATGAAGCCCTTTTTATATATTTTAATTCTGCATCAAAAGCTGAAAATATGTAGTCTTGAAGTCATTTCGAGAAATCGACGTTTTAAGTTTCTGTTTCCAAATTCAAACGGATGTATTGTCGCCAATAATTGTCAGAAGTTAGAATTTCTTTCAACATTATGAAGCCCTTTTTATATATTTTGACTATGCATCAAAAGCTGAAAATATGTAGTCTCGAAGTCATTTCGAGAAATTGACGTTTTAAGTTTCTGTTTCCAAATTCAAACGGATGTATCTTCGCCAATAATTGTCAGAAGTTAGAATTTCTTTCAACATTATGAAGCCCTTATTATATATTTTGACTCTGCATCAAAAGCTGAAAATATGTAGTCTCGAAGTCATTTCGAGAAGTTGACGTTTTAAGTTTCTGTTTCCAAATTCAAACGGATGTATCTTCGCCAATAATTGTCAGAAGTTAGAATTTCTTTCAACATTATGAAGCCCTTTTTATATATTTTGATTCTGCATCAAAAGCTGAAAATATGTAGTCTCGAAGTCATTTCGAGAAATTGACGTTTTAAGTTTCTGTTTCCAAATTCAAACGGATGTATCTTCGCCAATAATTGTCAGAAGTTAGAATTTCTTTCAACATTATGAAGCCCTTTTTATATATTTTGACTCTGCATCAAAAGCTGAAAATATGTGGTCTCGAAGTCATTTCGAGAAATTGACGTTTTAAGTTTCTGTTTCCAAATTCAAACGGATGTATCTTCGCCAATAATTGTCAGAAGTTAGAATTTCTTTCAACATTATGAAGCCCTTTTTATATATTTTGACCCTGCATCAAAAGCTGAAAATATGTAGTCTCGAAGTCATTTCGAGAAATCGACGTTTTAAGTTTCTGTTTCCAAATTCAAACGGATGTATCTTCGCCAATAATTGTCAGAAGTTAGAATTTCTTTCAACATTATGAAGCCCTTTTTATATATTTTGACTCTGCTTCAAAAGCTGAAAATATGTAGTCTCGAAGTCATTTCGAGAAATTGACGTTTTAAGTTTCTGTTTCCAAATTCAAACGGATGTATCTTCGCCAATAATTGTCAGAAGTTAGAATTTCTTTCAACATTATGAAGCCCTTTTTATATATTTTGATTCTGCATCAAAAGCTGAAAATATGTAGTCTCGAAGTCATTTCGAGAAATTGACGTTTTAAGTTTCTGATTCCAAATTCAAACGGATGTATCTTCGCCAATAATTGTCAGAAGTCAGAATTTCTTTCAACATTATGAAGCCCTTTTTTATATATTTTGATTCTGCATCAAAAGCTGAAAATATGTAGTCTCGAAGTCATTTCGAGAAATTGACGTTTTAAGTTTCTGTTTCCAAATTCAAACGGATGTATCTTCGCCAATAATTATCAGAAGTTAGAATTTCTTTCAACATTATGAAGCCCTTTTTATATATTTTGACTCTGCATCAAAAGTTGAAAATATGTAGTCGCGAAGTCATTTCGAGAAATTGACGTTTTAAGTTTCGGTTTCCAAATTCAAACGGATGTATCTTCGCCAATAATTGGCAGAAGTCAGAATTTCTTTCAACATTATGAAGCCCTTTTTATATATTTTGACTCTGCATCAAAAGCTGAAAATATGTAGTCGCGAAGTCGTTTCGAGAAATTGACGTTTTAAGTTTCGGTTTCCAAATTCAAACGGATGTATCTTCGCCAATAATTGTCAGCAGTTAGAATTTCTTTCAACATTATGAAGCCCTTTTTATATATTTTGATTCTGCATCAAAAGCTGAAAATATGTAGTCTTGAAGTCATTTCGAGAAATCGACGTTTTAAGTTTCTGTTTCCAAATTCAAACGGATGTATCGTCGCCAATAATTGTCAGAAGTTAGAATTTCTTTCAACATTATGAAGCCCTTTTTATATATTTTGATTCTGCATCAAAAGCTGAAAATATGTAGTCTCGAAGTCATTTCGAGAAATTGACGTTTTAAGTTTCTGTTTCCAAATTCAAACGGATGTATCTTCGCCAATAATTGTCAGAAGTTAGTATTTCTTTCAACATTATGAAGCCCTTTTTATATATTTTGACTCTGCATCAAAAGCTGAAAATATGTAGTCTCGAAGTCATTTCGAGAAATTGACGTTTTAAGTTTCTGTTTCCAAATTCAAACGGATGTATCTTCGCCAATAATTGTCAGAAGTTAGAATTTCTTTCAACATTATGAAGCCCTTATTATATATTTTGACTATGCATCAAAAGCTGAAAATATGTAGTCTCGAAGTAATTTCGAGAAATTGACGTTTTAAGTTTCTGTTTCCAAATTCAAACGGATGTATCTTCGCCAATAATTGTCAGAAGTTAGAATTTCTTTCAACATTATGAAGCCCTTTTTATATATTTTGACTCTGCATCAAAAGCTGAAAATATGTAGTCTCGAAGTCATTTCGAGAAATTGACGTTTTAAGTTTCTGTTTCCAAATTCAAACGGATGTATCTTCGCCAATAATTGTCAGAAGTTAGAATTTCTTTCAACATTATGAAGCCCTTTTTATATATTTTGATTCTGCATCAAATGCTGAAAATATGTAGTCTCGAAGTCATTTCGAGAAATTGACGTTTTAAGTTTCTGTTTCCAAATTCAAACGGATGTATCTTCGCCAATAATTGTCAGAAGTTAGAATTTCTTTCAACATTATGAAGCCCTTTTTATATATTTTGACTCTGCTTCAAAAGCTGAAAATATGTCGTCTCCAAGTCATTTCGAGAAATTGACGTTTTAAGTTTCTGTTTCCAAATTCAAACGGATGTATCTTCGCCAATAATTGTCAGAAGTTAGAATTTCTTTCAACATTATGAACCCCTTTTTATATATTTTGACTCTGCATCAAAAGCTGAGAATATGTAGTCTCGAAGTCATTTCGAGAAATTGACGTTTTAAGTTTCTGTTTCCAAATTCAAACGGATGTATCTTCGCCAATAATTATCAGAAGTTAGAATTTCTTTCAACATTATGAAGCCCTTTATATATATTTTGACTCTGCATCAAAAGCTGAAAATATGTAGTCTCGAAGTCATTTCGAGAAATTGACGTTTTAAGTTTCTGTTTCCAAATTCAAACGGATGTATCTTCGCCAATAATTGGCAGAAGTCAGAATTTCTTTCAACATTATGAAGCCCTTTTTATATATTTTGACTCTGCATCAAAAGCTGAAAATATGTAGTCGCGAAGTCGTTTCGAGAAATTGACGTTTTAAGTTTCGGTTTCCAAATTCAACCGGATGTATCTTCGCCAATAATTGTCAGAAGTTAGAATTTCTTTCAACATTATGAAGCCCTTTTTATATATTTTGATTCTGCATCAAAAGCTGAAAATATGTAGTTTCGAAGTCATTTCGAGAAATTGACGTTTTAAGTTTCTGTTTCCAAATTCAAACGGATGTATCTTCACCAATAATTGTCAGAAGTTAGAATTTCTTTCAACATTATGAAGCCCTTTTTATATATTTTGACTCTGCATCAAAAGCTGAAAATATGTAGTCTCGAAGTCATTTCGAGAAATTGACGTTTTAAGTTTCTGTTTCCAAATTCAAATGGATGTATCTTCGCCAATAATTAGCAGAAGTTAGAATTTCTTTCAACATTATGAAGCCCTTTTTTATATAATTTGATTCTGCATCAAAAGCTGAAAATATGTAGTCTGGAAGTCATTTCGAGAAATTGACGTTTTAAGTTTCTGTTTCCAAATTCAAACGGATGTATCTTCGCCAATAATTGGCAGAAGTCAGAATTTCTTTCAACATTATGAAGCCCTTTTTATATATTTTGACTCTGCATCAAAAGCTGAAAATATGTAGTCTCGAAGTCATTTCGAGAAATTGACGTTTTAAGTTTCTGTTTCCAAATTCAAACGGATGTATCTTCGCCAATATTTGTCAGCAGTTAGAATTTCTTTCAACATTATGAAGCCCTTTTTATATATTTTGATTCTGCATCAAAAGCTGAAAATATGTAGTCTCGAAGTCATTTCGAGAAATTGACGTTTTAAGTTTCTGTTTCCAAATTCAAACGGATGTATCTTCGCCAATAATTGTCAGAAGTTAGAATTTCTTTCAACATTATGAAGCCCTTTTTATATATTTTGACCCTGCATCAAAAGCTGAAAATATGTAGTCTCGAAGTCATTTCGAGAAATCGACGTTTTAAGTTTCTGTTTCCAAATTCAAACGGATGTATCTTCGCCAATAATTGTCAGAAGTTAGAATTTCTTTCAACATTATGAAGCCCTTTTTATATATTTTGACTCTGCTTCAAAAGCTGAAAATATGTAGTCTCGAAGTCATTTCGAGAAATTGACGTTTTAAGTTTCTGTTTCCAAATTCAAACGGATGTATCTTCGCCAATAATTGTCAGAAGTTAGAATTTCTTGCAACATTATGAACCCCTTTTTATATATTTTGATTCTGCATCAAAAGCTGAAAATATGTAGTCTCGAAGTCATTTCGAGATATTGACGTTTTAAGTTTCTGTTTCCAAATTCAAACGGATGTATCTTCGCCAATAATTGTCAGAAGTTAGAATTTCTTGCAACATTATGAACCCCTTTTTATATATGTTGATTCTGCATCAAAAGCTGAAAATATGTAGTCTCGAAGTCATTTCGAGATATTGGCGGTTTAAGTTTCTTTTCCCAAATTCAAACGGATGTATCTTCGCCAATAATTGTCAGAAGTTAGAATTTCTTTCAACATTATGAAGCCATTTTTATATATTGTGATTCTGCGTCAAAAGCTGAAAATATGTAGTCTCGAAGTCATTTCGAGAAATTGACGTTTTAAGTTTCTGTTTCCAAATTCAAACGGATGTATCTTCGCCAATAATTGTCAGAAGTTAGAATTTCTTTCAACATTATGAAGCCCTTTTTATATATTTTGATTCTGCATCAAAAGCTGAAAATATGTAGTCTTGAAGTCATTTCGAGAAATTGACGTTTTAAGTTTCTTTTCCCAAATTCATACGGATGTATCTTCGCCAATAATGTCAGAAGTTAGAATTTCTTTCAACATTATGAAGCCCTCTTTATATATTTTGATTCTGCATCAAAAGCTGAAAATATGTAGTCTCGAAGTCATTCCGAGAAAGTGACGTTTTAAGTTTCGGTTTCCAAATTCAAACGGATGTATCTTCGCCAATAATTGTCAGAAGTCAGAATTTCTTTCAACATTATGAAGCCCTTTTTATATATTTTGACTATGCATCAAAAGCTGAAAATATGTAGTCTCGAAGTCATTTCGAGAAATTGACGTTTTAAGTTTCTGTTTCCAAATTCAAACGGATGTATCTTCGCCAATAATTAGCAGAAGTTAGAATTTCTTTCAACATTATGAAGCCCTTTTTATATTTTTTGACTCTGCTTCAAAAGCTGAAAATATGTGGTCTCGAAGTCATTTCGAGAAATTGACGTTTTAAGTTTCTGTTTTCAAATTCAAACGGATGTATCTTCGCCAATAATTGTCAGAAGTTAGAATTTTTTTCAACATTATGAACCCCTTTTTATATATTTTGATTCTGCATCAAAAGCTGAAAATATGTAGTCTCGAAGTCATTTCGAGAAATTGACGTTTTAAGTTTCTGTTTCCAAATTCAAACGGATGTATCTTCGCCAATAATTAGCAGAAGTTAGAATTTCTTTCAACATTATGAAGCCCTTTATATATATTTTGACTCTGCATCAAATGCTGAAAATATGTAGTCTCGAAGTCATTTCGAGAAATTGACGTTTTAAGTTTCGGTTTCCAAATTCAAACGGATGTATCTTCGCCAATAATTGGCAGAAGTCAGAATTTCTTTCAACATTATGAAGCCCTTTTTATATATTTTGACTCTGCATCAAAAGCTGAAAATATGTAGTCGCGAAGTCATTTCGAGAAATGGACGTTCTAAGTTTCTGTTTCCAAATTCAAACGGATGTATCTTCGCCAATAATTGTCAGAAGTTAGAATTTCTTTCAACATTATGAAGCCCTTTTTATATATTTTGACTCTGCATCAAAAGCTGAAAATATGTAGTCTCGAAGTCATTTCGAGAAATTGACGTTTTAAGTTTCTGTTTCCAAATTCAAACGGATGTATCTTCGCCAATAATTGTCAGAAGTTAGAATTTCTTTCAACAGTATGAAGCCCTTTTTATATATTTTGATTCTGCATCAAAAGCTGAAAATATGTAGTCTCGAAGTCATTTCGAGAAATTGACGTTTTAAGTTTCTGTTTCCAAATTCAAACGGATGTATCGTCGCCAATAATTGTCAGAAGTTAGAATTTCTTTCAACATTATGAAGCCCTTTATATATATTTTGATTCTGCATCAAAAGCTGAAAATATGTAGTCGCGAAGTCATTTCGAGAAATTGACGTTTTAAGTTTCGGTTTCCAAATTCAAACGGATGTATCTTCGCCAATAATTGTCAGAAGTCAGAATTTCTTTCAACATTATGAAGCCCTTTATATATATTTTGACTCTGCATCAAAAGCTGAAAATATGTAGTCGCGAAGTCATTTCGAGAAATTGACGTTTTAAGTTTCGGTTTCCAAATTCAAACGGATGTATCTTCGCCAATAATTGTCAGAAGTCAGAATTTCTTTCAACATTATGAAGCTCTTTTTATATATTTTGACTCTGCATCAAAAGTTGAAAATATGTAGTCGCGAAGTCATTTCGAGAAATGGACGTTTTAAGTATCGGTTTCCAAATTCAAACGGATGTATCTTCGCCAATAATTGGCAGAAGTCAGAATTTCTTTCAACATTATGAAGCCCTTTTTATATATTTTGACTCTGCATCAAAAGCTGAAAATATGTAGTCTCGAAGTCATTTCGAGAAATTGACGTTTTAAGTTTCGGTTTCCAAATTCAAACGGATGTATCTTCGCCAATATTTGTCAGCAGTTAGAATTTCTTTCAACATTATGAAGCCCTTTTTATATATTTTGATTCTGCATCAAAAGCTGAAAATATGTAGTCTCGAAGTCATTTCGAGAAATTGACGTTTTAAGTTTCTGTTTCCAAATTCAAACGGATGTATCTTCGCCAATAATTGTCAGAAGTTAGAATTTCTTTCAACATTATGAAGCCCTTTTTATATATTTTGACCCTGCATCAAAAGCTGAAAATATGTAGTCTCGAAGTCATTTCGAGAAATCGACGTTTTAAGTTTCTGTTTCCAAATTCAAACGGATGTATCTTCGCCAATAATTGTCAGAAGTTAGAATTTCTTTCAACATTATGAAGCCCTTTTTATATATTTTGACTCTGCTTCAAAAGCTGAAAATATGTAGTCTCGAAGTCATTTCGAGAAATTGACGTTTTAAGTTTCTGTTTCCAAATTCAAACGGATGTATCTTCGCCAATAATTGTCAGAAGTTAGAATTTCTTGCAACATTATGAACCCCTTTTTATATATTTTGATTCTGCATCAAAAGCTGAAAATATGTAGTCTCGAAGTCATTTCGAGATATTGACGTTTTAAGTTTCTGTTTCCAAATTCAAACGGATGTATCTTCGCCAATAATTGTCAGAAGTTAGAATTTCTTGCAACATTATGAACCCCTTTTTATATATTTTGATTCTGCATCAAAAGCTGAAAATATGTAGTCTCGAAGTCATTTCGAGATATTGGCGGTTTAAGTTTCTTTTCCCAAATTCAAACGGATGTATCTTCGCCAATAATTGTCAGAAGTTAGAATTTCTTTCAACATTATGAAGCCATTTTTATATATTTTGATTCTGCGTCAAAAGCTGAAAATATGTAGTCTCGAAGTCATTTCGAGAAATTGACGTTTTAAGTTTCTGTTTCCAAATTCAAACGGATGTATCTTCGCCAATAATTGTCAGAAGTTAGAATTTCTTTCAACATTATGAAGCCCTTTTTATATATTTTGATTCTGCATCAAAAGCTGAAAATATGTAGTCTCGAAGTCATTTCGAGATATTGGCGGTTTAAGTTTCTTTTCCCAAATTCAAACGGATGTATCTTCGCCAATAATTGTCAGAAGTCAGAATTTCTTTCAACATTATGAAGCCCTTTTTATATATTTTGACCCTGCATTAAAAAGCTGAAAATATGTAGTCGCGAAGTCATTTCGAGATATTGGCGGTTTAAGTTTCTTTTCCCAAATTCAAACGGATGTATCTTCGCCAATAATTGTCAGAAGTCAGAATTTCTTTCAACATTATGAAGCCCTTTTTATATATTTTGACTATGCATCAAAAGCTGAAAATATGTAGTCTCGAAGTCATTTCGAGAAAATTTACGTTTTAAGTTTCTGTTTCCAAATTCAAACGGATGTATCTTCCCCCAATAATTGTCAGAAGTCAGAATTTCTTTCAACATTATGAAGCCCTTTTTATATTTTTTGACTCTGCTTCAAAAGCTGAAAATATGTAGTCTCGAAGTCATTTCGAGAAATTGACGTTTTAAGTTTCTGTTTTCAAATTCAAACGGATGTATCTTCGCCAATAATTGTCAGAAGTTAGAATTTCTTTCAACATTATGAACCCCTTTTTATATATTTTGATTCTGCATAAAAAAGCTGAAAATATGTAGTCTCGAAGTCATTTCGAGAAATTGACGTTTTAAGTTTCTGTTTCCAAATTCAAACGGATGTATCTTCGCCAATAATTAGCAGAAGTTAGAATTTCTTTCAACATTATGAAGCCCTTTATATATATTTTGACTCTGCATCAAAAGCTGAAAATATGTAGTCGCGAAGTCATTTCGAGAAATTGACGTTTTAAGTTTCGGTTTCCAAATTCAAACGGATGTATCTTCGCCAATAATTGGCAGAAGTCAGAATTTCTTTCAACATTATGAAGCCCTTTTTATATATTTTGACTCTGCATCAAAAGCTGAAAATATGTAGTCTCGAAGTCATTTCGAGAAATGGACGTTTTAAGTTTCGGTTTCCAAATTCAAACGGATGTATCTTCGCCAATAATTGGCAGAAGTCAGAATTTCTTTCAACATTATGAAGCCCTTTTTATATATTTTGACTCTGCATCAAAAGCTGAAAATATGTAGTCGCGAAGTCATTTCGAGAAATTGACGTTTTAAGTTTCTGTTTCCAAATTCAAACGGATGTATCTTCGCCAATAATTGTCAGAAGTTAGAATTTCTTTCAACATTATGAAGCCCTTTTTATATATTTTGACTCTGCATCAAAAGCTGAAAATATGTAGTCTCGAAGTCATTTCGAGAAATTGACGTTTTAAGTTTCTGTTTCCAAATTCAAATGGATGTATCTTCGCCAATAATTGTCAGAAGTTAGAATTTCTTTCAACATTATGAAGCCCTTTTTATATATTTTGATTCTGCATCAAATGCTGAAAATATGTAGTCTCGAAGTCATTTCGAGAAATTGACGTTTTAAGTTTCTGTTTCCAAATTCAAACGGATGTATCTTCGCCAATAATTGTCAGAAGTTAGAATTTCTTTCAACATTATGAAGCCCTTTTTATATATTTTGACCCTGCATCAAAAGCTGAAAATATGTAGTCTCGAAGTCATTTCGAGAAATCGACGTTTTAAGTTTCTGTTTCCAAATTCAAACGGATGTATCTTCGCCAATAATTGTCAGAAGTTAGAATTTCTTTCAACATTATGAAGCCCTTTTTATATATTTTGACTCTGCATCACAAGCTGAAAATATGTAGTCTTGAAGTCATTTCGGGAAATCAACGTTTTAAGTTTCTGTTTCCAAATTCAAACGGATGAATCTTCGCCAATAATTGTCAGAAGTTAGAATTTCTTTCAACATATGAAGCCCTTTTTAAATATTTTGATTCTGCATCAAAAGCTGAAAATATGTAGTCTCGAAGTCATTTCGAGATATTGGCGGTTTAAGTTTCTTTTCCCAAATTCAAACGGATGTATCTTCGCCAATAATTGTCAGAAGTCAGAATTTCTTTCAACATTATGAAGCCTTTTTTATATATTTTGATTCTGCATTAAAAAGCTGAAAATATGTAGTCGCGAAGTCATTCCGAGAAAGTGACGTTTTAAGTTTCGGTTTCCAAATTCAACTGGATGTATCTTCGCCAATAATTGTCAGAAGTCAGAATTTCTTTTAACATTATGAAGCCCTTTTTATATATTTTGATTCTGCATCAAAAGCTGAAAATATGTAGTCTCGAAGTCATTTCGAGAAATTTACGTTTTAAGTTTCTGTTTCCAAATTCAAACGGATGTCTCTTCGCCAATAATTGTCAGAAGTCAGAATTTCTTTCAACATTATGAAGCCCTTTTTATATATTTTGATTCTGCATCAAAAGCTGAAAATATGTAGTCTCGAAGTCATTTCGAGAAATTGACGTTTTAAGTTTCTGTTTCCAAATTCAAACGGATGTATCTTCGCCAATAATTGTCAGGAGTTAGAATTTCTTTCAACATTATGAAGCCCTTTTTATATATTTTGATTCTGCATCAAAAGCTGAAAATATGTAGTCTCGAAGTCATTTCGAGAAATTGACGTTTTAAGTTTCTGTTTCCAAATTCAAAAGGATGTATCTTCGCCAATAATTGTCAGAAGTTAGAATTTCTTTCAACATTATGAAGCCCTTTTTATATATTTTGACTCTGCATCAAAAGCTGAAAATATGTAGTCGCGAAGTCATTTCGAGAAATTGACGTTTTAAGTTTCTGTTTCCAAATTCAAACGGATGTATCTTCGCCAATAATTGTCAGAAGTTGGAATTTCTTTCAACATTATGAAGCCCTTTTTATATATTTTGACCCTGCATCAAAAGCTGAAAATATGTAGTCTCGAAGTCATTTCGAGAAATTGACGTTCTAAGTTTCTGTTTCCAAATTCAAACGGATGTATCTTTGCCAATAATTGTCAGAAGTTAGAATTTCTTTCAACATTATGAAGCCCTTTTTATATATTTTGACTCTGCTTCAAAAGCTGAAAATATGTAGTCTCGAAGTCATTTCGAGAAATTGACGTTTTAAGTTTCTTTTCCCAAATTCAAACGGATGTATCTTCGCCAATAATTGTCAGAAGTCAGAATTTCTTTCAACATTATGAAGCCCTTTTTATATATTTTGATTCTGCATCAAAGCTGAAATATGTAGTCTCGAAGTCATTCCGAGAAATTGACGTTTTAAGTTTCTGTTTCCAAATTCAAACGGATGTATCTTCGCCAATAATTGTCATAAGTTAGAATTTCTTTCAACATTATGAACCCCTTTTTATATATTTTGATTCTGCATAAAAAGCTGAAAATATGTAGTCTCGAAGTCATTTCGAGATATTGGCGTTTTAAGTTTCTTTTCCCAAATTCAAACGGATGTATCTTCGCCAATAATTGTCAGAAGTCAGAATTTCTTTCAACATTATGAAGCCCTTTTTATATATTTTGATTCTGCATCAAAAGCTAAAAATATGTAGTCGCGAAGTCATTTCGAGAAATTGACGTTTTAAGTTTCGGTTTCCAAATTCAACCGGATGTATCTTCGCCAATAATTGTCAGAAGTTAGAATTTCTTTCAACATTATGAAGCCCTTTTTATATATTTTGATTCTGCATCAAAAGCTGAAAATATAAAGTCTCGAAGTCATTTCGAGATATTGGCGGATTAAGTTTCTTTTCCCAAATTCAAACGGATGTATCTTCGCCAATAATTGTCAGAAGTTAGAATTTCTTTCAACATTATGAAGCCCTTTTTATATATTTTGACTCTGCATCAAAAGCTGAAAATATGTAGTCTCGAAGTCATTTCGAGAAATCGACGTTTTAAGTTTCTGTTTCCAAATTCAAACGGATGTATCTTCGCCAATAATTGGCAGAAGTCAGAATTTCTTTCAACATTATGAAGCCCTTTTTATATATTTTGATTCTGCATCAAATGCTGAAAATATGTAGTCTCGAAGTCATTTCGAGAAATTGACGTTTTAAGTTTCTGTTTCCAAATTCAAACGGATGTATCTTCGCCAATAATTGTCAGAAGTTAGAATTTCTTTCAACATTATGAAGCCCTTTTTATATATTTTGACCCTGCATCAAAAGCTGAAAATATGTAGTCTAGAAGTCATTTCGAGAAATTGACGTTTTAAGTTTCTGTTTCCAAATTCAAACGGATGTATCTTCGCCAATAATTGTCAGAAGTTAAAATTTCTTTCAACATTATGAAGTCCTTTTTATATATTTTGACCCTGCATCAAAAGCTGAAAATATGTAGTCTCGAAGTCATTTCGAGAAATTTACGTTTTAAGTTTCTGTTTCCAAATTCAAATGGATGTATCTTCGCCAATAATTGTCAGAAGTTAGAATTTCTTTCAACATTATGAAGCCCTTTTTATATATTTTGATTCTGCATCAAAAGCTGAAAATATGTAGTCTCGAAGTCATTTCGCGAAATTGACGTTTTAAGTTTCTGTTTCCAAATTCAAACGGATGTATCTTCGCCAATAATTGTCAGAAGTTAGAATTTCTTTCAACATTATGAAGCCCTTTTTATATATTTTGACTCTGCATCAAAAGCTGAAAATATGTAGTCGCGAAGTCATTTCGAGAAATTGACGTTTTAAGTTTCGCTTTCCAAATTCAAACGGATGTATCTTCGCCAATAATTGGCAGAAGTCAGAATTTCTTTCAACATTATGAAGCCGTTTTTGTATATTTTGATTCTGCATCAAAAGCTGAAAATATGTAGTCTCGAAGTCATTTCGAGAAATTGACGTTTTAAGTTTCGGTTACCAAATTCAAACGGATGTATCTTCGCCAATAATTGTCAGAAGTTAGAATTTCTTTCAACATTATGAAGCCCTTTTTATATATTTTGACTCTGCATCAAAAGCTGAAAATATGTAGTCTAGAAGTCATTTCGAGAAATTGACGTTTTAAGTTTCTGTTTCCAAATTCAAACGGATGTATCTTCGCCAATAATTGTCAGAAGTTAGAATTTCTTTCAACATTATGAAGCCCTTTTTATATATTTTGACCATGCATCAAAAGCTGAAAATATGTAGTCTCGAAGTCATTTCGAGAAATTGACGTTTTAAGTTTCTGTTTCCAAATTCAAACGGATGTATCTTCGCCAATAATTGTCAGAAGTTAGAATTTCTTTCAACATTATGAACCCCTTTTTATATATTTTAATTCTGCATCAAAAGCTGAAAATATGTAGTCTCGAAGTCATTTCGAGATATTGGCGTTTTAAGTTTATTTTCCCAAATTCAAACGGATGTATCTTCGCCAATAATTGTCAGAAGTCAGAATTTCTTTCAACATTATGAAGCCCTTTTTATATATTTTGACTCTGCATCAAAAGCTGAAAATATGTAGTCGCGAAGTCATTTCGAGAAATTGACGTTTTAAGTTTCGGTTTCCAAGTTCAACCGGATGTATCTTCGCCAATAATTGTCAGAAGTTAGAATTTCTTTCAACATTATGAAGCCCTTTTTATATATTTTGATCCTGCATCAAAAGCTGAAAATATGTAGTCTCGAAGTCATTTCGAGAAATTGACGTTTTAAGTTTCTGTTTCCAAATTCAAACGGATGTATCTTCGCCAATAATTGTCAGAAGTTAGAATTTCTTTCAACATTATGAAGCCCTTTTTATATATTTTGATTCTGCATCAAAAGCTGAAAATATGTAGTCTCGAAGTCATTTCGCGAAATTGACGTTTTAAGTTTCTGTTTCCAAATTCAAACGGATGTATCTTCGCCAATAATTGTCAGAAGTTAGAATTTCTTTCAACATTATGAAGCCCTTTTTATATATTTTGACTCTGCATCAAAAGCTGAAAATATGTAGTCGCGAAGTCATTTCGAGAAATTGACGTTTTAAGTTTCGGTTTCCAAATTCAAACGGATGTATCTTCGCCAATAATTGGCAGAAGTCAGAATTTCTTTCAACATTATGAAGCCGTTTTTGTATATTTTGATTCTGCATCAAAAGCTGAAAATATGTAGTCTCGAAGTCATTTCGAGAAATTGACGTTTTAAGTTTCGGTTACCAAATTCAAACGGATGTATCTTCGCCAATAATTGTCAGAAGTTAGAATTTCTTTCAACATTATGAAGCCCTTTTTATATATTTTGACCCTGCATCAAAAGCTGAAAATATGTAGTCTAGAAGTCATTTCGAGAAATTGACGTTTTAAGTTTCTGTTTCCAAATTCAAACGGATGTATCTTCGCCAATAATTGTCAGAAGTTAGAATTTCTTTCAACATTATGAAGCCCTTTTTATATATTTTGACTCTGCATCTAAAGCTGAAAATATGTAGTCTCGAAATCATTTCGAGAAATTGACGTTTTAAGTTTCTGTTTCCAAATTCAAACGGATGTATCTTCGCCAATAATTGTCAGAAGTTAGAATTTCTTTCAACATTATGAAGCCCTTTTTATATATTTTAATTCTGCATCAAAAGCTGAAAATATGTAGTCTCGAAGTCATTTCGAGATATTGGCGTTTTAAGTTTATTTTCCCAAATTCAAACGGATGTATCTTCGCCAATAATTGTCAGAAGTTAGAATTTCTTTCAACATTATGAAGCCCTTTTTATATATTTTGACCCTGCATCAAAAGCTGAAAATATGTAGTCTAGAAGTCATTTCGAGAAATTGACGTTTTAAGTTTCTGTTTCCAAATTCAAACGGATGTATCTTCGCCAATAATTGTCAGAAGTTAGAATTTCTTTCAACATTATGAAGCCCTTTTTATATATTTTGACCATGCATCAAAAGCTGAAAATATGTAGTCTCGAAGTCATTTCGAGAAATTGACGTTTTAAGTTTCTGTTTCCAAATTCAAACGGATGTATCTTCGCCAATAATTGTCAGAAGTTAGAATTTCTTTCAACATTATGAACCCCTTTTTATATATTTTAATTCTGCATCAAAAGCTGAAAATATGTAGTCTCGAAGTCATTTCGAGATATTGGCGTTTTAAGTTTATTTTCCCAAATTCAAACGGATGTATCTTCGCCAATAATTGTCAGAAGTTAGAATTTCTTTCAACATTATGAAGCCCTTTTTATATATTTTGACTCTGCATCAAAAGCTGAAAATATGTAGTCGCGAAGTCATTTCGAGAAATTGACGTTTTAAGTTTCTGTTTCCAAATTCAAACGGATGTATCTTCGTCCAATAATTGTCAGAAGTTAGAATTTCTTTCAACATTATGAAGCCCTTTTTATATATTTTGATCCTGCATCAAAAGCTGAAAATATGTAGTCTCGAAGTCATTTCGAGAAATTGACGTTTTAAGTTTCTGATTCCAAATTCAAACGGATGTATCTTCGCCAATAATGTCAGAAGTAGAATTTCGTTCAACATATGAAGCCCATTTTATATATTTTGACTCTGCTTCAAAAGCTGAAAATATGTAGTCTAGAAGTCATTTCGAGAAATCGACGTTTTAAGTTTCTGTTTCCAAATACAAACGGATGTATCTTCGCCAATAATTGTCAGAAGTTAGTATTTCTTTCAACATTATGAAGTCCTTTTTATATATTTTGACCCTGCATCAAAAGCTGAAAATATGTAGTCTCGAAGTCATTTCGAGAAATTTACGTTTTAAGTTTCTGTTTCCGAATTCAAATGGATGTATCTTCGCCAATAATTGTCAGAAGTTAGAATTTCTTTCAACATTATGAAGCCCTTTTTATATATTTTGATTCTGCATCAAAAGCTGAAAATATGTAGTCTCGAAGTCATTTCGCGAAATTGACGTTTTAAGTTTCTGTTTCCAAATTCAAACGGATGTATCTTCGCCAATAATTGTCAGAAGTTAGAATTTCTTTCAACATTATGAAGCCCTTTTTATATATTTTGACTCTGCATCAAAAGCTGAAAATATGTAGTCGCGAAGTCATTTCGAGAAATTGACGTTTTAAGTTTCGGTTTCCAAATTCAAACGGATGTATCTTCGCCAATAATTGGCAGAAGTCAGAATTTCTTTCAACATTATGAAGCCGTTTTTGTATATTTTGATTCTGCATCAAAAGCTGAAAATATGTAGTCTCGAAGTCATTTCGAGAAATTGACGTTTTAAGTTTCGGTTACCAAATTCAAACGGATGTATCTTCGCCAATAATTGTCAGAAGTTAGAATTTCTTTCAACATTATGAAGCCCTTTTTATATATTTTGACCCTGCATCAAAAGCTGAAAATATGTAGTCTAGAAGTCATTTCGAGAAATTGACGTTTTAAGTTTCTGTTTCCAAATTCAAACGGATGTATCTTCGCCAATAATTGTCAGAAGTTAGAATTTCTTTCAACATTATGAAGCCCTTTTTATATATTTTGACCATGCATCTAAAGCTGAAAATATGTAGTCTCGAAATCATTTCGAGAAATTGACGTTTTAAGTTTCTGTTTCCAAATTCAAACGGATGTATCTTCGCCAATAATTGTCAGAAGTTAGAATTTCTTTCAACATTATGAACCCCTTTTTATATATTTTAATTCTGCATCAAAAGCTGAAAATATGTAGTCTCGAAGTCATTTCGAGATATTGGCGTTTTAAGTTTATTTTCCCAAATTCAAACGGATGTATCTTCGCCAATAATTGTCAGAAGTCAGAATTTCTTTCAACATTATGAAGCCCTTTTTATATATTTTGACTGTGCATCAAAAGCTGAAAATATGTAGTCGCGAAGTCATTTCGAGAAATTGACGTTTTAAGTTTCGGTTTCCAAGTTCAACCGGATGTATCTTCGCCAATAATTGTCAGAAGTTAGAATTTCTTTCAACATTATGAAGCCCTTTTTATATATTTTGATTCTGCATCAAAAGCTGAAAATATGTAGTCTCGAAGTCATTTCGAGAAATTGACGTTTCAAGTTTCTGTTTCCAAATTCAAACGGATGTATCTTCGCCAATAATTGTCAGAAGTTAGAATTTCTTTCAACATTATGAAGCCCTTTTTATATATTTTGACTCTGCATCAAAAGCTGAAAATATGTAGTCTCGAAGTCATTTCGAGAAATTGACGTTTTAAGTTTCTGTTTCCAAATTCAAACGGATTTATCTTCGCCAATAATTGTCAGAAGTTAGAATTTCTTTCAACATTATGAAGCCCTTTTTATATATTTTGATTCTGCATAAAAAGCTGAAAATATGTAGTCTCGAAGTCATTTCGAGAAATTGACGTTTTAAGTTTCTGTTTCCAAATTCAAACGGATGTATCTTCGCCAATAATTGTCAGAAGTTAGAATTTCTTTCAACATTATGAACCCCTTTTTATATATTTTGATTCTGCATCAAAAGCTGAAAATATGTAGTCTCGAGCTCATTTCGAGATATTGGCGGTTTAAGTTTCGGTTTCCAAATTCAAACGGATGTATCTTCGCCAATAATTGTCAGAAGTTAGAATTTCTTTCAACATTATGAAGCCCTTTTTATATATTTTGATTCTGCATAAAAAGCTGAAAATATGTAGTCTCGAAGTCATTTCGAGAAATTGAAGTTTTAAGTTTCTGTTTCCAAATTCAAACGGATGTATCTTCGCCAATAATTGTCAGAAGTTGGAATTTCTTTCAACATTATGAAGCCCTTTTTATATATTTTGACTCTGCATCAAAAGCTGAAAATATGTAGTCTCAAAGTCATTTCGAGAAATTGACGTTTTAAGTTTCTGTTTCCAAATTCAAACGGATGTATCTTCGCCAATAATTGTCAGAAGTTAGAATTTCTTTCAACATTATGAAGCCCTTTTTATATATTTTGACTCTGCATGAAAAGCTGAAAATATGTAGTCGCGAAGTCATTTCGAAAAATTGGCGGTTTAAGTTTCTTTTCCCAAATTCAAACGGATGTATCTTCGCCAATAATTGTCAGAAGTCAGAATTTCTTTCAACATTATGAAGCCCTTTTTATATATTTTGACTCTGCATCAAAAGCTGAAAATATGTAGTCTTGAAGTCATTTCGAGAAATTGACGTTTTAAGTTTCTGTTTCCAAATTCAAACGGATGTATCTTCGCCAATAATTGTCAGAAGTTAGAATTTCTTTCAACATTATGAAGCCCTTTTTATATATTTTGACTCTGCATCAAAAGCTGCAAATATGTAGTCGCGAAGTCATTTCGAAAAATTGACGTTTTAAGTTTCGGTTTCCAAATTTAAACGGATGTATCTTCGCCAATAATTGGCAGAAGTCAGAATTTCTTTCAACATTATGAAGCCCTTTCTATATATTTTGACTGTGCATCAAAAGCTGAAAATATGTAGTCTCGAAGTCATTTCGAGAAATTGACGTTTTAAGTTTCGGTTTCCAAATCCAAACGGATGTATCTTCGCCAATAATTGTCAGCAGTTAGAATTTCTTTCAACATTATGAAGCCCTTTTTATATATTTTGACTCTGCATGAAAAGCTGAAAATATGTAGTCTCGAAGTCATTTCGAGAAATTGACGTTTTAAGTTTCTGTTTCCAAATTCAAACGGATGTATCTTCGCCAATAATTGTCAGAAGTTAGAATTTCTTTCAACATTATGAACCCCTTTTTATATATTTTGATTCTGCATCAAAAGCTGAAAATATGTAGTCTCGAAGTCATTTCGAGATATTGGCGTTTAAGTTTCGGTTTCCAAATTCAAACGGATGTATCTTCGCCAATAATTGTCGGAAGTCAGAATTTCTTTCAACATTATGAAGCCCTTTTTATATATTTTGACTCTGCATCAAAAGCTGAAAATATGTAGTCGCGAAGTCATTTCGAGAAATTGACGTTTTAAGTTTCGGTTTCCAAATTCATCCGGATGTATCTTCGCCAATAATTGTCAGAAGTTAGAATTTCTTTCAACATTATGAAGCCCTTTTTATATATTTTGACTCTGCATCAAAAGCTGAAAATATGTAGTCTCAAAGTCATTTCGAGAAATTGACGTTTTAAGTTTCTGTTTCCAAATTCAAACGGATGTATCTTCGCCAATAATTGTCAGAAGTTAGAATTTCTTTAAACATTATGAAGCCCTTTTTATATATTTTGACTCTGCATCAAAAGCTGAAAATATGTAGTCGCGAAGTCATTTCGAGAAATTGACGTTTTAAGTTTCGGTTTCCAAATTCAACCGGATGTATCTTCGCCAATAATTGTCAGCAGTTAGAATTTCTTTCAACATTATGAAGCCCTTTTTATATATTTTGATTCTGCTTCAAAAGCTGAAAATATGTAGTCTTGAAGTCATTTCGAGAAATGGACGTTTTAAGTTTCTGTTCCCAAATTCAAACGGATGTATCTTCGCCAATAATTGTCAGAAGTTAGAATTTCTTTCAACATTATGAAGCCCTTTTTATATATTTTGACTCTGCATCAAAAGCTGAAAATATGTAGTCGCGAAGTCATTTCGAGAAATTGACGTTTTAAGTTTCGGTTTCTAAATTCAAACGGATGTATCTTCGCCAATAATTGGCAGAAGTCAGAATTTCTTTCAACATTATGAAGCCCTTTTTATATATTTTGACTCTGCATCAAAAGCTGAAAATATGTAGTCGCGACGTCATTTCGAGAAATTGACGTTTTAAGTTTCTGTTTCCAAATTCAAACGGATGTATCTTCGCCAATAATTGTCAGAAGTTAGAATTTCTTTCAACATTATGAAGCCCTTTTTATATATTTTGATTCTGCATGAAAAGCTGAAAATATGTAGACTTGAAGTCATTTCGAGAAATTGACGTTTTAAGTTTCTGTTTCCAAATTCAAACGGATGTATCTTCGCCAATAATTGTCAGAAGTTAGAATTTCTTTCAACATTATGAACCCCTTTTTATATATTTTGATTCTGCATCAAAAGCTGAAAATATGTAGTCTCGAAGTCATTTCGAGATATTGGCGGTTTAAGTTTCTGTTTCCAAATTCAAACGGATGTATCTTCGCCAATAATTGTCAGAAGTTAGAATTTCTTTCAACATTATGAAGCCCTTTTTATATATTTTAATTCTGCATCAAAAGCTGAAAATATGTAGTCTCGAAGTCATTTCGAGAAATTGACGTTTTAAGTTTATTTTCCCAAATTCAAACGGATGTATCTTCGCCAATAATTGTCAGAAGTCAGAATTTCTTTCAACATTATGAAGCCCTTTTTATATATTTTGACTCTGTATCAAAAGCTGAAAATATGTAGTCGCGAAGTCATTTCGAGAAATTGACGTTTTAAGTTTCGGTTTCCAAATTCAAACGGATGTATCTTCGCCAATAATTGTCAGAAGTTAGAATTTCTTTCAACATTTATGAAGCCCTTTTTATATATTTTGATTCTGCATCAAAAGCGGAAAATATGTAGTCTCGAAGTCATTTCGAGAAATTGACGTCTTAAGTTTCCGTTTCCAAATTCAAACGGATGTATCTTCGCCAATAATTGTCAGAAGTTAGAATTTCTTTCAACATTATGAAGCCCTTTTTATATATTTTGATTCTGCATCAAAAGCTGAAAATATGTAGTCTCGAAGTCATTTCGAGAAATTGACGTTTTAAGTTTCTGTTTCCAAATTCAAACGGATTTATCTTCGCCAATAATTGTCAGAAGTTAGAATTTCTTTCAACATTATGAAGCCCTTTTCATATATTTTGACTCTGCTTCAAAAGCTGAAAATATGTAGTCTCGAAGTCATTTCGAGAAATTGACGTTTTAAGTTTCTGTTTCCAAATTCAAACGGATGTATCTTCGCCAATAATTGTCAGAAGTCAGAATTTCTTCCAACATTATGAAGCCCTTTTTATATATTTTGACTCTGCATCAAAAGCTGAAAATATGTAGTCGCGAAGTCATTTCGAGAAATTGACGTTTTAAGTTTCGGTTTCCAAATTCAACCGGATGTATCTTCGCCAATAATTGTCAGAAGTTAGAATTTCTTTCAACATTATGAAGCCCTTTTTATATATTTTGATCCTGCATCAAAAGCTGAAAATATGTAGTCTCGAAGTCATTTCGAGATATTGGCGGTTTAAGTTTCGGTTTCCAAATTCAAACGGATGTATCTTCGCCAATAATTGTCAGAAGTCAGAATTTCTTTCAACATTATGAAGCCCTTTTTATATATTTTGACTCTGCATCAAAAGCTGAAAATATGTAGTCTCGAAGTCATTTCGAGAAATTGACGTTTTAAGTTTCTGTTTCCAAATTCATCCGGATGTATCTTCGCCAATAATTGTCAGAAGTTAGAATTTCTTTCAACATTATGAAGCCCTTTTTATATATTTTGACTATGCATCAAAAGCTGAAAATATGTAGTCTCGAAGTCATTTCGAGAAATTGACGTTTTAAATTTCTGTTTCCAAATTCAAACGGATGTATCTTCGCCAATAATTGTCAGAAGTTAGAATTTCTTTAAACATTATGAAGCCCTTTTTATATATTTTGACTCTGCATGAAAAGCTGAAAATATGTAGTCGCGAAGTCATTTCGAGAAATTGACGTTTTAAGTTTCGGTTTCCAAATTCAACCGGATGTATCTTCGCCAATAATTGTCAGCAGTTAGAATTTCTTTCAACATTATGAAGCCCTTTTTATATATTTTGATTCTGCATCAAAAGCTGAAAATATGTAGTCTTGAAGTCATTTCGAGAAATTGACGTTTTAAGTTTCTGTTTCCAAATTCAAACGGATGTATCTTCGCCAATAATTGTCAGAAGTTAGAATTTCTTTCAACATTATGAAGCCCTTTTTATATATTTTGACTCTGCATCAAAAGCTGAAAATATGTAGTCGCGAAGTCATTTCGAGAAATTTACGTTTTAAGTTTCGGTTTCCAAATTCAAACGGATGTATCTTCGCCAATAATTGGCAGAAGTCAGAATTTCTTTCAACATTATGAACCCCTTTTTATATATTTTGACTCTGCATCAAAAGCTGAAAATATGTAGTCGCGAAGTCATTTCGAGAAATCGACGTTTTAAGTTTCTGTTTCCAAATTCAAACGGATGTATCTTCGCCAATAATTGTCAGCAGTTAGAATTTCTTTCAACATTATGAAGCCCTTTTTATATATTTTGATTCTGCATGAAAAGCTGAAAATATGTAGACTTGAAGTCATTTCGAGAAATTGACGTTTTAAGTTTCTGTTTCCAAATTCAAACGGATGTATCTTCGCCAATAATTGTCAGAAGTTAGAATTTCTTTCAACATTATGAACCCCTTTTTATATATTTTGATTCTGCATCAAAAGCTGAAAATATGTAGTCTCGAAGTCATTTCGAGATATTGGCGGTTTAAGTTTCTGTTTCCAAATTCAAACGGATGTATCTTCGCCAATAATTGTCAGAAGTCAGAATTTCTTTCAACATTATGAAGCCCTTTTTATATATTTTGACTCTGCATCAAAAGCTGAAAATATGTAGTCGCGAAGTCATTTCGAGAAATTGACGTTTTAAGTTTCTGTTTCCAAATTCAAATGGATGTATCTTCGCCAATAATTGTCAGAAGTTAGAATTTCTTTCAACATTATGAAGCCCTTTTTATATATTTTGATTCTGCATCAAAAGCTGAAAATATGTAGTCTCGAAGTCATTTCGAGAAATCGACGTTTTAAGTCTCTGTTGCCAAATTCAAACGGATGTATCTTCGCCAATAATTGTCAGAAGTTAGAATTTCTTTCAACATTATGAAGCCCTTTTTATATATTTTGACTCTGCATCAAAAGCTGAAAATATGTAGTCTCAAAGTCATTTCGAGAAATTGACGTTTTAAATTTCTGTTTCCAAATTCAAACGGATGTATCTTCGCCAATAATTGTCAGAAGTTAGAATTTCTTTAAACATTATGAAGCCCTTTTTATATATTTTGACTCTGCATGAAAAGCTGAAAATATGTAGTCGCGAAGTCATTTCGAGAAATTGACGTTTTAAGTTTCTGTTTCCAAATTCAAACGGATGTATCTTCGCCAATAATTGTCAGAAGTTAGAATTTCTTTCAACATTATGAACCCCTTTTTATATATTTTGACTCTGCATCAAAAGCTGAAAATATGTAGTCGCGAAGTCATTTCGAGAAATTGACGTTTTAAGTTTCGGTTTCCAAATTCAAACGGATGTATCTTCGCCAATAATTGGAAGAAGTCAGAATTTCTTTCAACATTATGAACCCCTTTTTATATATATTGACTCTGCATCAAAAGCTGAAAATATGTAGTCTTGAAGTCATTTCGAGAAATCGACGTTTTAAGTTTCTGTTTCCAAATTCAAACGGATGTATCTTCGCCAATAATTGTCAGAAGTTAGAATTTCTTTCAACATTATGAACCCCTTTTTATATATTTTGATTCTGCATCAAAAGCTGAAAATATGTAGTCTCGAAGTCATTTCGAGATATTGGCGGTTTAAGTTTCTGTTTCCAAATTCAAACGGATGTATCTTCGCCAATAATTGTCAGAAGTCAGAATTTCTTTCAACATTATGAAGCCCTTTTTATATATTTTGATTCTGCTTCAAAAGCTGAAAATATGTAGTCTTGAAGTCATTTCGAGAAATCGACGTTTTAAGTTTCTGTTTCCAAATTCAAACGGATGTATCTTCGCCAATAATTGTCAGAAGTTAGAATTTCTTTCAACATTATGAAGCCCTTTTTATATATTTTGATTCTGCATCAAAAGCTGAAAATATGTAGTCTCGAAGTCATTTCGAGAAATTGACGTTTTAAGTTTCGGTTTCCAAATTCAAACGGATGTATCTTCGCCAATAATTGTCAGAAGTTAGAATTTCTTTCAACATTATGAAGCCCTTTTTATATATTTTGACTCTGCATGAAAAGCTGAAAATATGTAGTCGCGAAGTCATTTCGAGAAATTGACGTTTTAAGTTTCGGTTTCCAAATTCATCCGGATGTATCTTCGCCAATAATTGTCAGCAGTTAGAATTTCTTTCAACATTATGAAGCCCTTTTTATATATTTTGATTCTGCATCAAAAGCTGAAAATATGTAGTCTCGAAGTCATTTCGAGAAATTGACGTTTTAAGTTTCTGTTTCCAAATTCAAACGGATGTATCTTCGCCAATAATTGTCAGAAGTTAGAATTTCTTTCAACATGATGAAGCCCTTTCTATATATTTTGACTCTGCATCAAAAGCTGAAAATATGTAGTCGCGAAGTCATTTCGAGAAATTTACGTTTTAAGTTTCGGTTTCCAAATTCAAACGGATGTATCTTCGCCAATAATTGTCAGCAGTTAGAATTTCTTTCAACATTATGAAGCCCTTTTTATATATTTTGATTCTGCATCAAAAGCTGAAAATATGTAGTCTCGAAGTCATTTCGAGAAATTGACGTTTTAAGTTCTGTTTCCAAATTCAAACGGATGTATCTTCGCCAATAATTGTCAGAAGTTAGAATTTCTTTCAACATTATGAAGCCCTTTTATTATATATTTTGATTCTGCATCAAAAGCTGAAAATATGTAGTCTTGAAGTCATTTCGAGAAATCGACGTTTTAAGTTTCTGTTTCCAAATTCAAACGGATGTATCTTCGCCAATAATTGTCAGAAGTTAGAATTTCTTTCAACATTATGAACCCCTTTTTATATATTTTGATTCTGCATCAAAAGCTGAAAATATGTAGTCTCGAAGTCATTTCGAGATATTGGCGGTTTAAGTTTCTGTTTCCAAATTCAAACGGATGTATCTTCGCCAATAATTGTCAGAAGTCAGAATTTCTTTCAACATTATGAAGCCCTTTTTATATATTTTGACTCTGCATCAAAAGCTGAAAATATGTAGTCGCGAAGTCATTTCGAGAAATTGACGTTTTAAGTTTCTGTTTCCAAATTCAAATGGATGTATCTTCGCCAATAATTGTCAGAAGTTAGAATTTCTTTCAACATTATGAAGCCCTTTTTATATATTTTGATTCTGCATCAAAAGCTGAAAATATGTAGTCTCGAAGTCATTTCGAGAAATCGACGTTTTAAGTCTCTGTTGCCAAATTCAAACGGATGTATCTTCGCCAATAATTGTCAGAAGTTAGAATTTCTTTCAACATTATGAAGCCTATATATTTTTCTTTTGACTCTGCATCAAAAGCTGAAAATATGTAGTCTCAAAGTCATTTCGAGAAATTGACGTTTTAAGTTTCGGTTTCCAAATTCAAACGGATGTATCTTCGCCAATAATTGTCAGAAGTTAGAATTTCTTTAAACATTATGAAGCCCTTTTTATATATTTTGACTCTGCATCAAAAGCTGAAAATATGTAGTCGCGAAGTCATTTCGAGAAATTGACGTTTTAAGTTTCTGTTTCCAAATTCAAACGGATGTATCTTCGCCAATAATTGTCAGAAGTTAGAATTTCTTTCAACATTATGAAGCCCTTTTTATATATTTTGATTCTGCATCAAAAGCTGAAAATATGTAGTCTCGAAGTCATTTCGAGAAATCGACGTTTTAAGTCTCTGTTTCCAAATTCAAACGGATGTATCTTCGCCAATAATTGTCAGAAGTTAGAATTTCTTTCAACATTATGAAGCCCTTTTTATATATTTTGACTCTGCATCAAAAGCTGAAAATATGTAGTCTCAAAGTCAGTTCGAGAAATTGACGTTTTAAATTTCTGTTTCGAAATTCAAACGGATGTATCTGCGCCAATAATTGTCAGAAATTAGAATTTCTTTCAACATTATGAAGCCCTTTTTATATATTTTGATTCTACATCAAAAGCTGAAAATATGTAGTCGCGAAGTCATTTCGAGAAATTGACGTTTTAAGTTTCTGTTTCCAAATTCAAACGGATGTATCTTCGCCAATAATTGTCAGAAGTTAGAATTTCTTTCAACATTATGAACCCCTTTTTATATATTTTGACTCTGCATCAAAAGCTGAAAATATGTAGTCGCGAAGTCATTTCGAGAAATTGACGTTTTAAGTTTCGGTTTCCAAATTCAAACGGATGTATCTTCGCCAATAATTGGAAGAAGTCAGAATTTCTTTCAACATTATGAACCCCTTTTTATATATATTGACTCTGCATCAAAAGCTGAAAATATGTAGTCTTGAAGTCATTTCGAGAAATCGACGTTTTAAGTTTCTGTTTCCAAATTCAAACGGATGTATCTTCGCCAATAATTGTCAGAAGTTAGAATTTCTTTCAACATTATGAACCCCTTTTTATATATTTTGATTCTGCATCAAAAGCTGAAAATATGTAGTCTCGAAGTCATTTCGAGATATTGGCGGCTTAAGTTTCTGTTTCCAAATTCAAACGGATGTATCTTCGCCAATAATTGTCAGAAGTTAGAATTTCTTTCAACATTATGAAGCCCTTTTTATATATTTTGATTCTGCTTCAAAAGCTGAAAATATGTAGTCGCGAAGTCATTTCGAGAAATTGACGTTTTAAGTTTCGGTTTCCAAATTCAAACGGATGTATCTTCGCCAATAATTGGCAGAAGTCAGAATTTCTTTCAACATTATGAAGCCCTTTTTATATATTTTGACTCTGCATCAAAAGCTGAAAATATGTAGTCGCGAAGTCATTTCGAGAAATTGACGTTTTAAGTTTCGGTTTCCAAATTCAAACGGATGTATCTTCGCCAATAATTGGCAGAAGTCAGAATTTCTTTCAACATTATGAACCCCTTTTTATATATTGTGATTCTGCATCAAAAGCTGAAAATATGTAGTCTCGAAGTCATTTCGAGAAATTGACGTTTTAAGTTTCTGTTTCCAAATTCAAACGGATGTATCTTCGCCAATAATTGTCAGGAGTTAGAATTTCTTTCAACATTATGAAGCCTTTTTTATATATTTTGACTCTGCATCAAAAGCTGAAAATATGTAGTCGCGAAGTCATTTCGAGAAATTGACGTTTTAAGTTTCTGTTTCCAAATTCAAATGGATGTATCTTCGCCAATTATTGTCAGAAGTTAGAATTTCTTTCAACATTATGAAGCCCTTTTTATATATTTTGATTCTGCATCAAAAGCTGAAAATATGTAGTCGCGAAGTCATTTCGAGAAATCGACGTTTTAAGTTCTGTTTCCAAATTCAAACGGATGTATCTTCGCCAATAATTGTCAGAAGTTAGAATTTCTTTCAACATTATGAAGCCCTTTTTATATATTTTGATTCTGCATGAAAAGCTGAAAATATGTAGTCGCGAAGTCATTTCGAGAAATTGACGTTTTAAGTTTCGGTTTCCAAATTCAAACGGATGTATCTTCGCCAATAATTGGCAGAAGTCAGAATTTCTTTCAACATTATGAACCCCTTTTTATATATTTTGACTCTGCATCAAAAGCTGAAAATATGTAGTCGCGAAGTCATTTCGAGAAATTGACGTTTTAAGTTTCTGTTTCCAAATTCAAACGGATGTATCTTCGCCAATAATTGTCAGGAGTTAGAATTTCTTTCAACATTATGAAGCCCTTTTTATATATTTTGACTCTGCATCAAAAGCTGAAAATATGTAGTCGCGAAGTCATTTCGAGAAATTGACGTTTTAAGTTTCTGTTTCCAAATTCAAATGGATGTATCTTCGCCAATTATTGTCAGAAGTTAGAATTTCTTTCAACATTATGAAGCCCTTTTTATATATTTTGATTCTGCATCAAAAGCTGAAAATATGTAGTCGCGAAGTCATTTCGAGAAATCGACGTTTTAAGTTTCTGTTTCCAAATTCAAACGGATGTATCTTCGCCAATAATTGTCAGAAGTTAGAATTTCTTTCAACATTATGAAGCCCTTTTTATATATTTTGATTCTGCATGAAAAGCTGAAAATATGTAGTCGCGAAGTCATTTCGAGAAATTGACGTTTTAAGTTTCGGTTTCCAAATTCAAACGGATGTATCTTCGCCAATAATTGGCAGAAGTCAGAATTTCTTTCAACATTATGAACCCCTTTTTATATATTTTGACTCTGCATCAAAAGCTGAAAATATGTAGTCGCGAAGTCATTTCGAGAAATCGACGTTTTAAGTTTCTGTTTCCAAATTCAAACGGATGTATCTTCGCCAATAATTGTCAGCAGTTAGAATTTCTTTCAACATTATGAAGCCCTTTTTATATATTTTGACTCTGCATCAAAAGCTGAAAATATGTAGTCGCGAAGTCATTTCGAGAAATTGACGTTTTAAGTTTCGGTTTCCAAATTCAAACGGATGTATCTTCGCCAATAATTGGCAGAAGTCAGAATTTCTTTCAACATTATGAACCCCTTTTTATATATTTTGACTCTGCATCAAAAGCTGAAAATATGTAGTCGCGAAGTCATTTCGAGAAATCGACGTTTTAAGTTTCTGTTTCCAAATTCAAACGGATGTATCTTCGCCAATAATTGTCAGCAGTTAGAATTTCTTTCAACATTATGAAGCCCTTTTTATATATTTTGATTCTGCTTCAAAAGCTGAAAATATGTAGTCTTGAAGGCATTTCGAGAAATCGACGTTTTAAGTTTCTGTTTCCAAATTCAAACGGATGTATCTTCGCCAATAATTGTCAGAAGTTAGAATTTCTTTCAACATTATGAAGCCCTTTTTATATATTTTGATTCTGCATCAAAAGCTGAAAATATGTAGTCTCGAAGTCATTTCGAGAAATTGACGTTTTAAGTTTCTGTTTCCAAATTCAAACGGATGTATCTTCGCCAATAATTGTCAGAAGTTAGAATTTCTTTCAACATTATGAACCCCCTTTTTATATATTTTGACTCTGCATCAAAAGCTGAAAATATGTAGTCTCGAAGTCATTTCGAGAAATTGACGTTTTAAGTTTCTGTTTCCAAATTCAAACGGATGTATCTTCGCCAATAATTGTCAGGAGTTAGAATTTCTTTCAACATTATGAAGCCCTTTTTATATATTTTGACTCTGCATCAAAAGCTGAAAATATGTAGTCGCGAAGTCATTTCGAGAAATTGACGTTTTAAGTTTCTGTTTCCAAATTCAAATGGATGTATCTTCGCCAATTATTGTCAGAAGTTAGAATTTCTTTCAACATTATGAAGCCCTTTTTATATATTTTGATTCTGCATCAAAAGCTGAAAATATGTAGTCGCGAAGTCATTTCGAGAAATCGACGTTTTAAGTTTCTGTTTCCAAATTCAAACGGATGTATCTTCGCCAATAATTGTCAGAAGTTAGAATTTCTTTCAACATTATGAAGCCCTTTTTATATATTTTGATTCTGCATGAAAAGCTGAAAATATGTAGTCGCGAAGTCATTTCGAGAAATTGACGTTTTAAGTTTCGGTTTCCAAATTCAAACGGATGTATCTTCGCCAATAATTGGCAGAAGTCAGAATTTCTTTCAACATTATGAACCCCTTTTTATATATTTTGACTCTGCATCAAAAGCTGAAAATATGTAGTCGCGAAGTCATTTCGAGAAATTGACGTTTTAAGTTTCTGTTTCCAAATTCAAACGGATGTATCTTCGCCAATAATTGTCAGGAGTTAGAATTTCTTTCAACATTATGAAGCCCTTTTTATATATTTTGACTCTGCATCAAAAGCTGAAAATATGTAGTCGCGAAGTCATTTCGAGAAATTGACGTTTTAAGTTTCTGTTTCCAAATTCAAATGGATGTATCTTCGCCAATTATTGTCAGAAGTTAGAATTTCTTTCAACATTATGAAGCCCTTTTTATATATTTTGATTCTGCATCAAAAGCTGAAAATATGTAGTCGCGAAGTCATTTCGAGAAATCGACGTTTTAAGTTTCTGTTTCCAAATTCAAACGGATGTATCTTCGCCAATAATTGTCAGAAGTTAGAATTTCTTTCAACATTATGAAGCCCTTTTTATATATTTTGATTCTGCATGAAAAGCTGAAAATATGTAGTCGCGAAGTCATTTCGAGAAATTGACGTTTTAAGTTTCTGTTTCCAAATTCAAACGGATGTATCTTCGCCAATAATTGGCAGAAGTCAGAATTTCTTTCAACATTATGAACCCCTTTTTATATATTTTGACTCTGCATCAAAAGCTGAAAATATGTAGTCGCGAAGTCATTTCGAGAAATCGACGTTTTAAGTTTCTGTTTCCAAATTCAAACGGATGTATCTTCGCCAATAATTGTCAGCAGTTAGAATTTCTTTCAACATTATGAAGCCCTTTTTATATATTTTGATTCTGCATGAAAAGCTGAAAATATGTAGTCTTGAAGTCATTTCGAGAAATCGACGTTTTAAGTTTCTGTTTCCAAATTCAAACGGATGTATCTTCGCCAATAATTGTCAGAAGTTAGAATTTCTTTCAACATTATGAAGCCCTTTTTATATATTTTGATTCTGCATCAAAAGCTGAAAATATGTAGTCTCGAAGTCATTTCGAGATATTGGCGGTTTAAGTTTCTGTTTCCAAATTCAAACGGATGTATCTTCGCCAATAATTGTCAGAAGTCAGAATTTCTTTCAACATTATGAAGCCCTTTTTATATATTTTGACTCTGCATGAAAAGCTGAAAATATGTAGTCGCGAAGTCATTTCGAGAAATTGACGTTTTAAGTTTCTGTTTCCAAATTCAAATGGATGTATCTTCGCCAATAATTGTCAGAAGTTAGAATTTCTTTCAACATTATGAAGCCCTTTTTATATATTTTGACTCTGCATCAAAAGCTGAAAATATGTAGTCTCAAAGTCATTTCGCGAAATTGACGTTTTACGTTTCTGTTTCCAAATTCAAACGGATGTATCTTCGCCAATAATTGTCAGAAGTTAGAATTTCTTTCAACATTATGAAACCCTTTTTATATATTTTGACTCTGCATCAAAAGTTGAAAATATGTAGTCGCGAAGTCATTTCGAGAAATTGACGTTTTAAGTTTCGGTTTCCAAATTCATCCGGATGTATCTTCGCCAATAATTGTCAGCAGTTAGAATTTCTTTCAACATTATGAAGCCCTTTTTATATATTTTGATTCTGCATCAAAAGCTGAAAATATGTAGTCTTGAAGTCATTTCGAGAAATTGACGTTTTAAGTTTCTGTTTCCAAATTCAAACGGATGTATCTTCGCCAATAATTGTCAGCAGTTAGAATTTCTTTCAACATTATGAAGCCCTTTTTATATATTTTGACTCTGCATCAAAAGCTGAAAATATGTAGTCGCGAAGTCATTTCGAGAAATTGACGTTTTAAGTTTCGGTTTCCAAATTCAAACGGATGTATCTTCGCCAATAATTGGCAGAAGTTAGAATTTCTTTCAACATTATGAAGCCCTTTTTATATATTTTGATTCTGCATCAAAAGCTGAAAATATGTAGTCGCGAAGTCATTTCGAGAAATTGACGTTTTAAGTTTCTGTTTCCAAATTCAAACGGATGTATCTTCGCCAATAATTGTCAGAAGTTAGAATTTCTTTCAACATTATGAAGCCCTTTTTATATATTTTGATTCTGCATGAAAAGCTGAAAATATGTAGTCTTGAAGGCATTTCGAGAAATTGACGTTTTAAGTTTCGGTTTCCAAATTCAAACGGATGTATCTTCGCCAATAATTGTCAGAAGTTAGAATTTCTTTCAACATTATGAACCCGTTTTTATATATTTTGATTCTGCATCAAAAGCTGAAAATATGTAGTCTCGAAGTCATTTCGAGATATTGGCGGTTTAAGTTTCTGTTTCCAAATTCAAACGGATGTATCTTCGCCAATAATTGTCAGAAGTTAGAATTTCTTTCAACATTATGAAGCCCTTTTTATATATTTTGACTCTGCATCAAAAGCTGAAAATATGTAGTCGCGAAGTCATTTCGAGAAATTTACGTTTTAAGTTTCTGTTTCCAAATTCAAATGGATGTATCTTCGCCAATAATTGTCAGAAGTTAGAATTTCTTTCAACATTATGAAGCCCTTTTTATATATTTTGATTCTGCATCAAAAGCTGAAAATATGTAGTCTCAAAGTCATTTCGAGAAATTGACGTTTTACGTTTCTGTTTCCAAATTCAAACGGATGTATCTTCGCCAATAATTGTCAGAAGTTAGAATTTCTTTCAACATTATGAAACCCTTTTTATATATTTTGACTCTGCATCAAAAGTTGAAAATATGTAGTCGCGAAGTCATTTCGAGAAATTGACGTTTTAAGTTTCGGTTTCCAAATTCATCCGGATGTATCTTCGCCAATAATTGTCAGCAGTTAGAATTTCTTTCAACATTATGAAGCCCTTTTTATATATTTTGATTCTGCATCAAAAGCTGAAAATATGTAGTCTTGAAGTCATTTCGAGAAATTGACGTTTTAAGTTTCTGTTTCCAAATTCAAACGGATGTATCTTCGCCAATAATTGTCAGCAGTTAGAATTTCTTTCAACATTATGAAGCCCTTTTTATATATTTTGACTCTGCATCAAAAGCTGAAAATATGTAGTCGCGAAGTCATTTCGAGAAATTGACGTTTTAAGTTTCGGTTTCCAAATTCAAACGGATGTATCTTCGCCAATAATTGGCAGAAGTCAGAATTTCTTTCAACATTATGAACCCCTTTTTATATATTTTGACTCTGCATCAAAAGCTGAAAATATGTAGTCGCGAAGTCATTTCGAGAAATCGACGTTTTAAGTTTCTGTTTCCAAATTCAAACGGATGTATCTTCGCCAATAATTGTCAGCAGTTAGAATTTCTTTCAACATTATGAAGCCCTTTTTATATATTTTGATTCTGCATGAAAAGCTGAAAATATGTAGTCTTGAAGTCATTTCGAGAAATCGACGTTTTAAGTTTCTGTTTCCAAATTCAAACGGATGTATCTTTCGCCACTAGTTTGTCAGAAGTTAGAATTTCTTTCAACATTGTGAAACCCTTTTTATATATTTTGACTCTGCATCAAAAGCTGAAAATATGTAGTCTCGAAGTCATTTCGAGAAATTGACGTTTTAAGTTTCTGTTTCCAAATTCAAACGGATGTATCTTCGCCAATAATTGTCAGAAGTTAGAATTTCTTTCAACATTATGAAGCCCTTTTTATATATTTTGACTCTGCATCAAAAGCTGAAAATATGTAGTCTCGAAGTCATTTCGAGAAATTGACGTTTCAAGTTTCTGTTTCCAAATTCTAACGGATGTATCTTCGCCAATAATTGTCAGAAGTTAGAATTTCTTTCAACATTATGAAGCCCTTTTTATATATTTTGACTCTGCATCAAAAGCTGAAAATATGTAGTCTCAAAGTCATTTCGAGAAATTGACGTTTTAAGTTTCTGTTTCCAAATTCAAACGGATGTATCTTCGCCAATAATTGTCAGAAGTTAGAATTTCTTTCAACATTATGAAGCCCTTTTTATATATTTTGATTCTGCTTCAAAAGCTGAAAATATGTAGTCTTGAAGGCATTTCGAGAAATCGACGTTTTAAGTTTCTGTTTCCAAATTCAAACGGATGTATCTTCGCCAATAATTGTCAGAAGTTAGAATTTCTTTCAACATTATGAACCCCTTTTTATATATTTTGATTCTGCATCAAAAGCTGAAAATATGTAGTCTCGAAGTCATTTCGAGAAATTGACGTTTTAAGTTTCTGTTTCCAAATTCTAACGGATGTATCTTCGCCAATAATTGTCAGAAGTTAGAAATTTCTTTCAACATTATGAACCCCTTTTTATATATTTTGATTTCTGCATCAAAAGCTGAAAATATGTAGTCTCGAAGTCATTTCGAGAAATTGACGGTTTTAAGTTTCTGTTTCCAATTTCAAACGGATGTATCTTCGCCAATAATTGTCAGAAGTTAGAATTTCTTTCAACATTATGAAGCCCTTTTTATATATTTTGATTCTGTTTCCAAATTCAAACGGATGTATCTTCGCCAATTATTGTCAGAAGTTAGAATTTCTTTCAACATTATGAAGCCCTTTTTATATATTTTGATTCTGCATCAAAAGCTGAAAATATGTAGTCGCGAAGTCATTTCGAGAAATCGACGTTTTAAGTTTCTGTTTCCAAATTCAAACGGATGTATCTTCGCCAATAATTGTCAGAAGTTAGAATTTCTTTCAACATTATGAAGCCCTTTTTATATATTTTGACTCTGCATCAAAAGCTGAAAATATGTAGTCGCGAAGTCATTTCGAGAAATTGACGTTTTAAGTTTCTGTTTCCAAATTCAAACGGATGTATCTTCGCCAATAATTGTCAGGAGTTAGAATTTCTTTCAACATTATGAAGCCCTTTTTATATATTTTGACTCTGCATCAAAAGCTGAAAATATGTAGTCGCGAAGTCATTTCGAGAAATTGACGTTTTATGTTTCGGTTTCCAAATTCAAACGGATGTATCTTCGCCAATTATTGTCAGAAGTTAGAATTTCTTTCAACATTATGAAGCCCTTTTTATATATTTTGATTCTGCATCAAAAGCTGAAAATATGTAGTCGCGAAGTCATTTCGAGAAATTGACGTTTTAAGTTTCTGTTTCCAAATTCAAACGGATGTATCTTCGCCAATAATTGTCAGAAGTTAGAATTTCTTTCAACATTATGAAGCCCTTTTTATATATTTTGATTCTGCATGAAAAGCTGAAAATATGTAGTCGCGAAGTCATTTCGAGAAATTGACGTTTTAAGTTTCTGTTTCCAAATTCAAACGGATGTATCTTCGCCAATAATTGGCAGAAGTCAGAATTTCTTTCAACATTATGAACCCCTTTTTATATATTTTGACTCTGCATCAAAAGCTGAAAATATGTAGTCGCGAAGTCATTTCGAGAAATTGACGTTTTAAGTTTCTGTTTCCAAATTCAAACGGATGTATCTTCGCCAATAATTGTCAGCAGTTAGAATTTCTTTCAACATTATGAAGCCCTTTTTATATATTTTGATTCTGCATGAAAAGCTGAAAATATGTAGTCTTAAAGTCATTTCGAGAAATCGACGTTTTAAGTTTCTGTTTCCAAATTCAAACGGATGTATCTTCGCCAATAATTGTCAGAAGTTAGAATTTCTTTCAACATTATGAACCCCTTTTTATATATTTTGATTCTGCATCAAAAGCTGAAAATATGTAGTCTCGAAGTCATTTCGAGATATTGGCGGTTTAAGTTTCTGTTTCCAAATTCAAACGGATGTATCTTCGCCAATAATTGTCAGAAGTCAGAATTTCTTTCAACATTATGAAGCCCTTTTTATATATTTTGACTCTGCATGAAAAGCTGAAAATATGTAGTCTCGAAGTCATTTCGAGAAATTGACGTTTTAAGTTTCTGTTTCCAAATTCAAACGGATGTATCTTCGCCAACAACTGTCAGAAGTTAGAATTTCTTTCAACATTATGAAGCCCTTTTTATATATTTTGACTCTGCATCAAAAGCTGAAAATATGTAGTCTCAAAGTCATTTCGCGAAATTGACGTTTTACGTTTCTGTTTCCAAATTCAAACGGATGTATCTTCGCCAATAATTGTCAGAAGTTAGAATTTCTTTCAACATTATGAAACCCTTTTTATATATTTTGACTCTGCATCAAAAGTTGAAAATATGTAGTCGCGAAGTCATTTCGAGAAATTGACGTTTTAAGTTTCTGTTTCCAAATTCAAACGGATGTATCTTCGCCAATAATTGTCAGCAGTTAGAATTTCTTTCAACATTATGAAGCCCTTTTTATATATTTTGATTCTGCATCAAAAGCTGAAAATATGTAGTCTTGAAGTCATTTCGAGAAATTGACGTTTTAAGTTTCTGTTTCCAAATTCAAACGGATGTATCTTCGCCAATAATTGTCAGCAGTTAGAATTTCTTTCAACATTATGAAGCCCTTTTTATATATTTTGACTCTGCATCAAAAGCTGAAAATATGTAGTCGCGAAGTCATTTCGAGAAATTGACGTTTTAAGTTTCGGTTTCCAAATTCAAACGGATGTATCTTCGCCAATAATTGGCAGAAGTCAGAATTTCTTTCAACATTATGAACCCCTTTTTATATATTTTGACTCTGCATCAAAAGCTGAAAATATGTAGTCGCGAAGTCATTTCGAGAAATCGACGTTTTAAGTTTCTGTTTCCAAATTCAAACGGATGTATCTTCGCCAATAATTGTCAGCAGTTAGAATTTCTTTCAACATTATGAAGCCCTTTTTATATATTTTGATTCTGCATGAAAAGCTGAAAATATGTAGTCTTGAAGGCATTTCGAGAAATTGACGTTTTAAGTTTCGGTTTCCAAATTCAAACGGATGTATCTTCGCCAATAATTGGCAGAAGTTAGAATTTCTTTCAACATTATGAACCCCTTTTTATATATTTTGATTCTGCATCAAAAGCTGAAAATATGTAGTCTCGAAGTCATTTCGAGATATTGGCGGTTTAAGTTTCTGTTTCCAAATTCAAACGGATGTATCTTCGCCAATAATTGTCAGAAGTCAGAATTTCTTTCAACATTATGAAGCCCTTTTTATATATTTTGACTCTGCATGAAAAGCTGAAAATATGTAGTCGCGAAGTCATTTCGAGAAATTGACGTTTTAAGTTTCTGTTTCCAAATTCAAATGGATGTATCTTCGCCAATAATTGTCAGAAGTTAGAATTTCTTTCAACATTATGAAGCCCTTTTTATATATTTTGACTCTGCATCAAAAGCTGAAAATATGTAGTCTCAAAGTCATTTCGAGAAATTGACGTTTTACGTTTCTGTTTCCAAATTCAAACGGATGTATCTTCGCCAATAATTGTCAGAAGTTAGAATTTCTTTCAACATTATGAAACCCTTTTTATATATTTTGACTCTGCATCAAAAGTTGAAAATATGTAGTCGCGAAGTCATTTCGAGAAATTGACGTTTTAAGTTTCGGTTTCCAAATTCATCCGGATGTATCTTCGCCAATAATTGTCAGCAGTTAGAATTTCTTTCAACATTATGAAGCCCTTTTTATATATTTTGATTCTGCATCAAAAGCTGAAAATATGTAGTCTTGAAGTCATTTCGAGAAATTGACGTTTTAAGTTTCTGTTTCCAAATTCAAACGGATGTATCTTCGCCAATAATTGTCAGCAGTTAGAATTTCTTTCAACATTATGAAGCCCTTTTTATATATTTTGACTCTGCATCAAAAGCTGAAAATATGTAGTCGCGAAGTCATTTCGAGAAATTGACGTTTTAAGTTTCGGTTTCCAAATTCAAACGGATGTATCTTCGCCAATAATTGGCAGAAGTTAGAATTTCTTTCAACATTATGAACCCCTTTTTATATATTTTGACTCTGCATCAAAAGCTGAAAATATGTAGTCGCGAAGTCATTTCGAGAAATCGACGTTTTAAGTTTCTGTTTCCAAATTCAAACGGATGTATCTTCGCCAATAATTGTCAGCAGTTAGAATTTCTTTCAACATTATGAAGCCCTTTTTATATATTTTGATTCTGCATGAAAAGCTGAAAATATGTAGTCTTGAAGGCATTTCGAGAAATCGACGTTTTAAGTTTCTGTTTCCAAATTCAAACGGATGTATCTTCGCCAATAATTGTCAGAAGTTTGAATTTCTTTCAACATTATGAAGCCCTTTTTATATATTTTGATTCTGCATCAAAAGCTGAAAATATGTAGTCTCGAAGTCATTTCGAGAAATTGACGTTTTAAGTTTCTGTTTCCAAATTCAAACGGATGTATCTTCGCCAATAATTGTCAGAAGTTAGAATTTCTTTCAACATTATGAAGCCCTTTTTATATATTTTGACTCTGCATCAAAAGCTGAAAATATGTAGTCTCGAAGTCATTTCGAGAAATTGACGTTTTAAGTTTCTGTTTCCAAATTCTAACGGATGTATCTTCGCCAATAATTGTCAGAAGTTAGAATTTCTTTCAACATTATGAAGCCCTTTTTATATATTTTGACTCTGCATCAAAAGCTGAAAATATGTAGTCTCAAAGTCATTTCGAGAAATTGACGTTTTAAGTTTCTGTTTCCAAATTCAAACGGATGTATCTTCGCCAATAATTGGCAGAAGTTAGAATTTCTTTCAACATTATGAAGCCCTTTTTATATATTTTGATTCTGCTTCAAAAGCTGAAAATATGTAGTCTTGAAGGCATTTCGAGAAATCGACGTTTTAAGTTTCTGTTTCCAAATTCAAACGGATGTATCTTCGCCAATAATTGTCAGAAGTTAGAATTTCTTTCAACATTATGAAGCCCTTTTTATATATTTTGATTCTGCATCAAAAGCTGAAAATATGTAGTCTCGAAGTCATTTCGAGAAATCGACGTTTTAAGTTTCTGTTTCCAAATTCAAACGGATGTATCTTCGCCAATAATTGTCAGAAGTTAGAATTTCTTTCAACATTATGAACCCCTTTTTATATATTTTGATTCTGCATCAAAAGCTGAAAATATGTAGTCTCGAAGTCATTTCGAGAAATTGACGTTTTAAGTTTCTGTTTCCAAATTCTAACGGATGTATCTTCGCCAATAATTGTCAGAAGTTAGAATTTCTTTCAACATTATGAACCCCTTTTTATATATTTTGATTCTGCATCAAAAGCTGAAAATATGTAGTCTCGAAGTCATTTCGAGAAATTGACGTTTTAAGTTTCTGTTTCCAAATTCAAACGGATGTATCTTCGCCAATAATTGTCAGAAGTTAGAATTTCTTTCAACATTATGAAGCCCTTTTTATATATTTTGACTCTGCATCAAAAGCTGAAAATATGTAGTCGCGAAGTCATTTCGAGAAATTGACGTTTTAAGTTTCTGTTTCCAAATTCAAATGGATGTATCTTCGCCAATTATTGTCAGAAGTTAGAATTTCTTTCAACATTATGAAGCCCTTTTTATATATTTTGATTCTGCATCAAAAGCTGAAAATATGTAGTCGCGAAGTCATTTCGAGAAATCGACGTTTTAAGTTTCTGTTTCCAAATTCAAACGGATGTATCTTCGCCAATAATTGTCAGAAGTTAGAATTTCTTTCAACATTATGAAGCCCTTTTTATATATTTTGACTCTGCATCAAAAGCTGAAAATATGTAGTCGCGAAGTCATTTCGAGAAATTGACGTTTTAAGTTTCTGTTTCCAAATTTCAAATGGATGTATCTTCGCCAATTATTGTCAGAAGTTAGAATTTCTTTCAACATTATGAAGCCCTTTTTATATATTTTGATTCTGCATCAAAAGCTGAAAATATGTAGTCGCGAAGTCATTTCGAGAAATTGACGTTTTAAGTTTCGGTTTCCAAATTCAAGCGGATGTATCTTCGCCAATAATTGTCAGCAGTTAGAATTTCTTTCAACATTATGAAGCCCTTTTTATATATTTTGATTCTGCATCAAAAGCTGAAAATATGTAGTCGCGAAGTCATTTCGAGAAATCGACGTTTTAAGTTTCTGTTTCCAAATTCAAACGGATGTATCTTCGCCAATAATTGTCAGCAGTTAGAATTTCTTTCAACATTATGAAGCCCTTTTTATATATTTTGATTCTGCATCAAAAGCTGAAAATATGTAGTCGCGAAGTCATTTCGAGAAATCGACGTTTTAAGTTTCTGTTTCCAAATTCAAACGGATGTATCTTCGCCAATAATTGTCAGAAGTTAGAATTTCTTTCAACATTATGAAGCCCTTTTTATATATTTTGATTCTGCATGAAAAGCTGAAAATATGTAGTCTTGAAGTCATTTCGAGAAATCGACGTTTTAAGTTTCTGTTTCCAAATTCAAACGGATGTATCTTCGCCAATAATTGTCAGAAGTTAGAATTTCTTTCACCATTATGAAGCCCTTTTTATATATTTTGATTCTGCATCAAAAGCTGAAAATATGTAGTCTCAAATTCATTTCGCGAAATTGACGTTTTAAGTTTCTGTTTCCAAATTCAAACGGATGTATCTTCGCCAATAATTGTCAGAAGTTAGAATTTCTTTCAACATTATGAAGCCCTTTTTATATATTTTGACTCTGCATCAAAAGCTGAAAATATGTTGTCTCGAAGTCATTTCGAGAAATTGACGTTTAAAGTTTCGCTTTCCAAATTCAACCGGATGTATCTTCGCCAATAATTGTCAGCAGTTAGAATTTCTTTCAACATTATGAATCCCTTTTTATATATTTTGATTCTGCATCAAAAGCTGAAAATATGTAGTCTTGAAGTCATTTCGAGAAATTGACGTTTTAAGTTTCGGTTTCCAAATTCAAACGGATGTATCTTCGCCAATAATTGTCAGAAGTTAGAATTTCTTTCAACATTATGAAGCCCTTTTTATATATTTTGACTCTGCATCAAAAGCTGAAAATATGTAGTCGCGAAGTCATTTCGAGAAATTTACGTTTTAAGTTTCGGTTTCCAAATTCAAACGGATGTATCTTCGCCAATAATTGGCAGAAGTCAGAATTTCTTTCAACATTATGAACCCCTTTTTATATATTTTGACTCTGCATCAAAAGCTGAAAATATGTAGTCGCGAAGTCATTTCGAGAAATCGACGTTTTAAGTTTCTGTTTCCAAATTCAAACGGATGTATCTTCGCCAATAATTGTCAGCAGTTAGAATTTCTTTCAACATTATGAAGCCCTTTTAATATATTTTGATTCTGCATGAAAAGCTGAAAATATGTAGACTTGAAGTCATTTCGAGAAATCGACGTTTTAAGTTTCTGTTTCCAAATTCAAACGGATGTATCTTCGCCAATAATTGTCAGAAGTTAGAATTTCTTTCAACATTATGAACCCCTTTTTATATATTTTGATTCTGCATCAAAAGCTGAAAATATGTAGTCTCGAAGTCATTTCGAGATATTGGCGGTTTAAGTTTCTGTTTCCAAATTCAAACGGATGTATCTTCGCCAATAATTGTCAGAAGTCAGAATTTCTTTCAACATTATGAAGCCCTTTTTATATATTTTGACTCTGCATCAAAAGCTGAAAATATGTAGTCGCGAAGTCATTTCGAGAAATTGACGTTTTAAGTTTCTGTTTCCAAATTCAAATGGATGTATCTTCGCCAATAATTGTCAGAAGTTAGAATTTCTTTCAACATTATGAAGCCCTTTTTATATATTTTGATTCTGCATCAAAAGCTGAAAATATGTAGTCTCGAAGTCATTTCGAGAAATCGACGTTTTAAGTCTCTGTTGCCAAATTCAAACGGATGTATCTTCGCCAATAATTGTCAGAAGTTAGAATTTCTTTCAACATTATGAAGCCCTTTTTATATATTTTGACTCTGCATCAAAAGCTGAAAATATGTAGTCTCAAAGTCATTTCGAGAAATTGACGTTTTAAATTTCTGTTTCCAAATTCAAACGGATGTATCTTCGCCAATAATTGTCAGAAGTTAGAATTTCTTTAAACATTATGAAGCCCTTTTTATATATTTTGACTCTGCATGAAAAGCTGAAAATATGTAGTCGCGAAGTCATTTCGAGAAATTGACGTTTTAAGTTTCTGTTTCCAAATTCAAACGGATGTATCTTCGCCAATAATTGTCAGAAGTTAGAATTTCTTTCAACATTATGAAGCCCTTTTTATATATTTTGACTCTGCATCAAAAGCTGAAAATATGTAGTCGCGAAGTCATTTCGAGAAATTGACGTTTTAAGTTTCGGTTTCCAAATTCAAACGGATGTATCTTCGCCAATAATTGGCAGAAGTCAGAATTTCTTTCAACATTATGAACCCCTTTTTATATATTTTGACTCTGCATCAAAAGCTGAAAATATGTAGTCTTGAAGTCATTTCGAGAAATCGACGTTTTAAGTTTCTGTTTCCAAATTCAAACGGATGTATCTTCGCCAATAATTGTCAGAAGTTAGAATTTCTTTCAACATTATGAACCCCTTTTTATATATTTTGATTCTGCATCAAAAGCTGAAAATATGTAGTCTCGAAGTCATTTCGAGATATTGGCGGTTTAAGTTTCTGTTTCCAAATTCAAACGGATGTATCTTCGCCAATAATTGTCAGAAGTCAGAATTTCTTTCAACATTATGAAGCCCTTTTTATATATTTTGACTCTGCATCAAAAGCTGAAAATATGTAGTCGCGAAGTCATTTCGAGAAATTGACGTTTTAAGTTTCTGTTTCCAAATTCAAATGGATGTATCTTCGCCAATAATTGTCAGAAGTTAGAATTTCTTTCAACATTATGAAGCCCTTTTTATATATTTTGACTCTGCATCAAAAGCTGAAAATATGTAGTCTCAAAGTCATTTCGAGAAATTGACGTTTTAAATTTCTGTTTCCAAATTCAAACGGATGTATCTTCGCCAATAATTGTCAGAAGTTAGAATTTCTTTAAACATTATGAAGCCCTTTTTATATATTTTGACTCTGCATCAAAAGCTGAAAATATGTAGTCTCGAAGTCATTTCGAGAAATTGACGTTTTAAGTTTCTGTTTCCAAATTCAAACGGATGTATCTTCGCCAATAATTGTCAGAAGTTAGAATTTCTTTCAACATTATGAAGCCCTTTTTATATATTTTGACTCTGCATCAAAAGCTGAAAATATGTAGTCGCGAAGTCATTTCGAGAAATTGACGTTTTAAGTTTCGGTTTCCAAATTCAAACGGATGTATCTTCGCCAATAATTGGCAGAAGTCAGAATTTCTTTCAACATTATGAACCCCTTTTTATATATTTTGACTCTGCATCAAAAGCTGAAAATATGTAGTCTCGAAGTCATTTCGAGAAATCGACGTTTTAAGTTTCTGTTTCCAAATTCAAACGGATGTATCTTCGCCAATAATTGTCAGAAGTTAGAATTTCTTTCAACATTATGAACCCCTTTTTATATATTTTGATTCTGCATCAAAAGCTGAAAATATGTAGTCTCGAAGTCATTTCGAGATATTGGCGGTTTAAGTTTCTGTTTCCAAATTCAAACGGATGTATCTTCGCCAATAATTGTCAGAAGTCAGAATTTCTTTCAACATTATGAAGCCCTTTTTATATATTTTGACTCTGCATCAAAAGCTGAAAATATGTAGTCGCGAAGTCATTTCGAGAAATTGACGTTTTAAGTTTCTGTTTCCAAATTCAAATGGATGTATCTTCGCCAATAATTGTCAGAAGTTAGAATTTCTTTCAACATTATGAAGCCCTTTTTATATATTTTGACTCTGCATCAAAAGCTGAAAATATGTAGTCTCAAAGTCATTTCGAGAAATTGACGTTTTAAGTTTCTGTTTCCAAATTCAAACGGATGTATCTTCGCCAATAATTGTCAGAAGTTAGAATTTCTTTCAACATTATGAAGCCCTTTTTATATATTTTGACTCTGCATCAAAAGCTGAAAATATGTAGTCGCGAAGTCATTTCGAGAAATTGACGTTTTAAGTTTCGGTTTCCAAATTCATCCGGATGTATCTTCGCCAATAATTGTCAGCAGTTAGAATTTCTTTCAACATTATGAAGCCCTTTTTATATATTTTGATTCTGCATCAAAAGCTGAAAATATGTAGTCTTGAAGTCATTTCGAGAAATTGACGTTTTAAGTTTCGGTTTCCAAATTCAAACGAATGTATCTTCGCCAATAATTGTCAGAAGTTAGAATTTCTTTCAACATTATGAAGCCCTTTTTATATATTTTGACTCTGCATCAAAAGCTGAAAATATGTAGTCGCGAAGTCATTTCGAGAAATTGACGTTTTAAGTTTCGGTTTCCAAATTCAAACGGATGTATCTTCGCCAATAATTGGCAGAAGTCAGAATTTCTTTCAACATTATGAACCCCTTTTTATATATTTTGACTCTGCATCAAAAGCTGAAAATATGTAGTCGCGAAGTCATTTCGAGAAATTGACGTTTTAAGTTTCTGTTTCCAAATTCAAACGGATGTATCTTCGCCAATAATTGGCAGAAGTCAGAATTTCTTTCAACATTATGAAGCCCTTTTTATATATTTTGACTCTGCATCGAAAGCTGAAAATATGTAGTCTTGAAGTCATTTCGAGAAATCGACGTTTTAAGTTTCTGTTTCCAAATTCAAACGGATGTATCTTCGCCAATAATTGTCAGAAGTTAGAATTTCTTTCAACATTATGAAGCCCTTTTTATATATTTTGATTCTGCATCAAAAGCTGAAAATATGTAGTCTCGAAGTCATTTCGAGAAATTGACGTTTTAAGTTTCTGTTTCCAAATTCAAACGGATGTATCTTCGCCAATAATTGTCAGAAGTTAGAATTTCTTTCAACATTATGAACCCCTTTTTATATATTTTGACTCTGCATCAAAAGCTGAAAATATGTAGTCGCGAAGTCATTTCGAGAAATCGACGTTTTAAGTTTCGGTTTCCAAATTCAAACGGATGTATCTTCGCCAATAATTGTCAGGAGTTAGAATTTCTTTCAACATTATGAAGCCCTTTTTATATATTTTGATTCTGCATCAAAAGCTGAAAATATGTAGTCTCGAAGTCATTTCGAGAAATTGACGTTTTAAGTTTCTGTTTCCAAATTCAAATGGATGTATCTTCGCCAATTATTGTCAGAAGTTAGAATTTCTTTCAACATTATGAAGCCCTTTTTATATATTTTGATTCTGCATCAAAAGCTGAAAATATGTAGTCGCGAAGTCATTTCGAGAAATCGACGTTTTAAGTTTCTGTTTCCAAATTCAAACGGATGTATCTTCGCCAATAATTGTCAGAAGTTAGAATTTCTTTCAACATTATGAAGCCCTTTTTATATATTTTGATTCTGCATGAAAAGCTGAAAATATGTAGTCGCGAAGTCATTTCGAGAAATTGACGTTTTAAGTTTCGGTTTCCAAATTCAAACGGATGTATCTTCGCCAATAATTGGCAGAAGTCAGAATTTCTTTCAACATTATGAACCCCTTTTTATATATTTTGACTCTGCATCAAAAGCTGAAAATATGTAGTCGCGAAGTCATTTCGAGAAATTGACGTTTTAAGTTTCTGTTTCCAAATTCAAACGGATGTATCTTCGCCAATAATTGTCAGGAGTTAGAATTTCTTTCAACATTATGAAGCCCTTTTTATATATTTTGACTCTGCATCAAAAGCTGAAAATATGTAGTCGCGAAGTCATTTCGAGAAATAGACGTTTTAAGTTTCTGTTTCCAAATTCAAATGGATGTATCTTCGCCAATTATTGTCAGAAGTTAGAATTTCTTTCAACATTATGAAGCCCTTTTTTATATATTTTGATTCTGCATCAATAGCTGAAAATATGTAGTCGCGAAGTCATTTCGAGAAATTGACGTTTAAGTTTCGGTTCCCAAATTCAAACGGATGTATCTTCGCCAATAATTGTCAGAAGTTAGAATTTCTTTCAACATTATGAAGCCCTTTTTATATATTTTGATTCTGCATGAAAAGCTGAAAATATGTAGTCGCGAAGTCATTTCGAGAAATTGACGTTTTAAGTTTCGGTTTCCAAATTCAAACGGATGTATCTTCGCCAATAATTGGCAGAAGTCAGAATTTCTTTCAACATTATGAACCCCTTTTTATATATTTTGACTCTGCATCAAAAGCTGAAAATATGTAGTCGCGAAGTCATTTCGAGAAATCGACGTTTTAAGTTTCTGTTTCCAAATTCAAACGGATGTATCTTCGCCAATAATTGTCAGAAGTTAGAATTTCTTTCAACATTATGAAGCCCTTTTTATATATTTTGATTCTGCATGAAAAGCTGAAAATATGTAGTCTTGAAGTCATTTCGAGAAATCGACGTTTTAAGTTTCTGTTTCCAAATTCAAACGGATGTATCTTCGCCAATAATTGTCAGAAGTTAGAATTTCTTTCAACATTATGAACCCCTTTTTATATATTTTGATTCTGCATCAAAAGCTGAAAATATGTAGTCTCGAAGTCATTTCGAGATATTGGCGGTTTAAGTTTCTGTTTCCAAATTCAAACGGATGTATAATCGCCAATAATTGTCAGAAGTCCGAATTTCTTTCAACATTATGAAGCCCTTTTTATATATTTTGACTCTGCATCAAAAGCTGAAAATATGTAGTCGCGAAGTCATTTCGAGAAATTGACGTTTTAAGTTTCTGTTTCCAAATTCAAATGGATGTATCTTCGCCAATAATTGTCAGAAGTTAGAATTTCTTTCAACATTATGAAGCCCTTTTTATATATTTTGACTCTGCATCAAAAGCTGAAAATATGTAGTCTCAAAGTCATTTCGAGAAATTGACGTTTTACGTTTCTGTTTCCAAATTCAAACGGATGTATCTTCGCCAATAATTGTCAGAAGTTAGAATTTCTTTCAACATTATGAAACCCTTTTTATATATTTTGACTCTGCATCAAAAGTTGAAAATATGTAGTCTCGAAGTCATTTCGAGAAATTGACGTTTTAAGTTTCGGTTTCCAAATTCATCCGGATGTATCTTCGCCAATAATTGTCAGCAGTTAGAATTTCTTTCAACATTATGAAGCCCTTTTTATATATTTTGATTCTGCATCAAAAGCTGAAAATATGTAGTCTTGAAGTCATTTCGAGAAATTGACGTTTTAAGTTTCTGTTTCCAAATTCAAACGGATGTATCTTCGCCAATAATTGTCAGCAGTTAGAATTTCTTTCAACATTATGAAGCCCTTTTTATATATTTTGACTCTGCATCAAAAGCTGAAAATATGTAGTCGCGAAGTCATTTCGAGAAATTGACGTTTTAAGTTTCGGTTTCCAAATTCAAACGGATGTATCTTCGCCAATAATTGGCAGAAGTTAGAATTTCTTTCAACATTATGAACCCCTTTTTATATATTTTGACTCTGCATCAAAAGCTGAAAATATGTAGTCGCGAAGTCATTTCGAGAAATCGACGTTTTAAGTTTCTGTTTCCAAATTCAAACGGATGTATCTTCGCCAATAATTGTCAGCAGTTAGAATTTCTTTCAACATTATGAAGCCCTTTTTATATATTTTGATTCTGCATGAAAAGCTGAAAATATGTAGTCTTGAAGGCATTTCGAGAAATCGACGTTTTAAGTTTCTGTTTCCAAATTCAAACGGATGTATCTTCGCCAATAATTGTCAGAAGTTTGAATTTCTTTCAACATTATGAAGCCCTTTTTATATATTTTGATTCTGCATCAAAAGCTGAAAATATGTAGTCTCGAAGTCATTTCGAGAAATTGACGTTTTAAGTTTCTGTTTCCAAATTCAAACGGATGTATCTTCGCCAATAATTGTCAGAAGTTAGAATTTCTTTCAACATTATGAAGCCCTTTTTATATATTTTGACTCTGCATCAAGAGCTGAAAATATGTAGTCTCGAAGTCATTTCGAGAAATTGACGTTTTAAGTTTCTGTTTCCAAATTCAAACGGATGTATCTTCGCCAATAATTGTCAGAAGTTAGAATTTCTTCCAACATTATGAAGCCCTTTTTATATATTTTGACTCTGCATCAAAAGCTGAAAATATGTAGTCTCAAAGTCATTTCGAGAAATTGACGTTTTAAGTTTCTGTTTCCAAATTCAAACGGATGTATCTTCGCCAATAATTGTCAGAAGTTAGAATTTCTTTCAACATTATGAAGCCCTTTTTATATATTTTTATTCTGCTTCAAAAGCTGAAAATATGTAGTCTTGAAGGCATTTCGAGAAATCGACGTTTTAAGTTTCTGTTTCCAAATTCAAACGGATGTATCTTCGCCAATAATTGTCAGAAGTTAGAATTTCTTTCAACATTATGAAGCCCTTTTTATATATTTTGACTGTGCATCAAAAGCTGAAAATATGTATTCTCGAAGTCATTTCGAGAAATCGACGTTTTAAGTTTCTGTTTCCAAATTCAAACGGATGTATATTCGCCAATAATCGTCAGAAGTTAGAATTTCTTTCAACATTATGAAGCCCTTTTTATATATTTTGATTCTGCATCAAAAGCTGAAAATATGTAGTCTCGAAGTCATTTCGAGAAATTGACGTTTTAAGTTTCTGTTTCCAAATTCAAACGGATGTATCTTCGCCAATAATTGTCAGAAGTTAGAATTTCTTTCAACATTATGAACCCCTTTTTATATATTTTGATTCTGCATCAAAAGCTGAAAATATGTAGTCTCGAAGTCATTTCGAGAAATTGACGTTTTAAGTTTCTGTTTCCAAATTCAAACGGATGTATCTTCGCCAATAATTGTCAGAAGTTAGAATTTCTTTCAACATTATGAAGCCCTTTTTATATATTTTGACTCTGCATCAAAAGCTGAAAATATGTTGTCTCGAAGTCATTTCGAGAAATTGACGTTTTAAGTTTCTGTTTCCAAATTCAAACGGATGTATCTTCGCCAATAATTGTCAGAAGTTAGAATTTCTTTCAACATTATGAAGCCCTTTTTATATATTTTGACTCTGCATCAAAAGCTGAAAATATGTAGTCTCAAAGTCATTTCGAGAAATTGACGTTTTAAGTTTCTGTTTCCAAATTCAAACGGATTTATCTTCGCCAATAATTGGCAGAAGTTAGAATTTCTTTCAACATTATGAAGCCCTTTTTATATATTTTGATTCTGCTTCAAAAGCTGAAAATATGTAGTCTTGAAGGCATTTCGAGAAATCGACGTTTTAAGTTTCTGTTTCCAAATTCAAACGGATGTATCTTCGCCAATAATTGTCAGAAGTTAGAATTTCTTTCAACATTATGAAGCCCTTTTTATATATTTTGATTCTGCATCAAAAGCTGAAAATATGTATTCTCGAAGTCATTTCGAGAAATTGACGTTTTAAGTTTCTGTTTCCAAATTCAAACGGATGTATCTTCGCCAATAATTGTCAGAAGTTAGAATTTCTTTCAACATTATGAACCCCTTTTTATATATTTTGATTCTGCATCAAAAGCTGAAAATATGTAGTCTCGAAGTCATTTCGAGAAATTGACGTTTTAAGTTTCTGTTTCCAAATTCAAACGGATGTATCTTCGCCAATAATTGTCAGAAGTTAGAATTTCTTTCAACATTATGAAGCCCTTTTTATATATTTTGATTCTGCATCAAAAGCTGAAAATATGTAGTCTCGAAGTCATTTCGCGAAATTGACGTTTTAAGTTTCTGTTTCCATATTCAAACGGATGTATCTTCGCCAATTATTGTCTGTAGTTAGAATTTCTTGCAACATTATGAAGCCCTTTTTATATATTTTGATTCTGCATCAAAAGCTGAAAATATGTAGTCTCGAAGTCATTTCGAGAAATTGACGTTTTAAGTTTCTGTTTCCAAATTCAAACGGATGTATCTTCGCCAATAATTGTCAGAAGTTAGAATTTCTTTCAACATTATGAACCCCTTTTTATATATTTTGATTCTGCATCAAAAGCTGAAAATATGTAGTCTCGAAGTCATTTCGAGAAATTGACGTTTTAAGTTTCTGTTTCCAAATTCAAACGGATGTATCTTCGCCAATAATTGTCAGAAGTTAGAATTTCTTTCAACATTATGAAGCCCTTTTTATATATTTTGACTCTGCATCAAAAGCTGAAAATATGTAGTCGCGAAGTCATTTCGAGAAATTGACGTTTTAAGTTTCTGTTTCCAAATTCAAATGGATGTATCTTCGCCAATTATTGTCAGAAGTTAGAATTTCTTTCAACATTATGAAGCCCTTTTTATATATTTTGATTCTGCATCAAAAGCTGAAAATATGTAGTCGCGAAGTCATTTCGAGAAATCGACGTTTTAAGTTTCTGTTTCCAAATTCAAACGGATGTATCTTCGCCAATAATTGTCAGAAGTTAGAATTTCTTTCAACATTATGAAGCCCTTTTTATATATTTTGACTCTGCATCAAAAGCTGAAGATATGTAGTCGCGAAGTCATTTCGAGAAATTGACGTTTTAAGTTTCTGTTTCCAAATTTCAAATGGATGTATCTTCGCCAATTATTGTCAGAAGTTAGAATTTCTTTCAACATTATGAACCCCTTTTTATATATTTTGATTCTGCATCAAAAAGCTGAAAATATGTAGTCGCGAAGTCATTTCGAGAAATCGACGTTTTAAGTTTCTGTTTCCAAATTCAAACGGATGTATCTTCGCCAATAATTGTCAGAAGTTAGAATTTCTTTCAACATTATGAAGCCCTTTTTATATATTTTGATTCTGCATGAAAAGCTGAAAATATGTAGTCGCGAAGTCATTTCGAGAAATTGACGTTTTAAGTTTCGGTTTCCAAATTCAAGCGGATGTATCTTCGCCAATAATTGTCAGCAGTTAGAATTTCTTTCAACATTATGAAGCCCTTTTTATATATTTTGATTCTGCATCAAAAGCTGAAAATATGTAGTCGCGAAGTCATTTCGAGAAATCGACGTTTTAAGTTTCTGTTTCCAAATTCAAACGGATGTATCTTCGCCAATAATTGTCAGCAGTTAGAATTTCTTTCAACATTATGAAGCCCTTTTTATATATTTTGATTCTGCATCAAAAGCTGAAAATATGTAGTCGCGAAGTCATTTCGAGAAATCGACGTTTTAAGTTTCTGTTTCCAAATTCAAACGGATGTATCTTCGCCAATAATTGTCAGCAGTTAGAATTTCTTTCAACATTATGAAGCCCTTTTTATATATTTTGATTCTGCATGAAAAGCTGAAAATATGTAGTCTTGAAGTCATTTCGAGAAATCGACGTTTTAAGTTTCTGTTTCCAAATTCAAACGGATGTATCTTCGCCAATAATTGTCAGAAGTTAGAATTTCTTTCAACATTATGAACCCCTTTTTATATATTTTGATTCTGCATCAAAAGCTGAAAATATGTAGTCTCGAAGTCATTTCGAGATATTGGCGGTTTAAGTTTCTGTTTCCAAATTCAAACGGATGTATCTTCGCCAATAATTGTCAGAAGTTAGAATTTCTTTCAACATTATGAAGCCCTTCTTATATATTTTGACTCTGCATCAAAAGCTGAAAATATGTAGTCGCGAAGTCATTTCGAGAAATTGACGTTTTAAGTTTCGGTTTCCAAATTCAAACGGATGTATCTTCGCCAATAATTGGCAGAAGTCAGAATTTCTTTCAACATTATGAACCCCTTTTTATATATTTTGACTCTGCATCAAAAGCTGAAAATATGTAGTCGCGAAGTCATTTCGAGAAATCGACGTTTTAAGTTTCTGTTTCCAAATTCAAACGGATGTATCTTCGCCAATAATTGTCAGCAGTTAGAATTTCTTTCAACATTATGAAGCCCTTTTTATATATTTTGATTCTGCATGAAAAGCTGAAAATATGTAGTCTTGAAGTCATTTCGAGAAATCGACGTTTTAAGTTTCTGTTTCCAAATTCAAACGGATGTATCTTCGCCAATAATTGTCAGAAGTTAGAATTTCTTTCAACATTATGAACCCCTTTTTATATTTTTGATTCTGCATCAAAAGCTGAAAATATGTAGTCTCGAAGTCATTTCGAGATATTGGCGGTTTAAGTTTCTGTTTCCAAATTCAAACGGCTGTATCTTCGCCAATAATTGTCAGAAGTCAGAATTTCTTTCAACATTATGAAGCCCTTTTTATATATTTTGACTCTGCATCAAAAGCTGAAAATATGTAGTCTCGAAGTCATTTCGAGAAATTGACGTTTTAAGTTTCTGTTTCCAAATTCAAATGGATGTATCTTCGCCAATAATTGTCAGAAGTTAGAATTTCTTTCAACATTATGAAGCCCTTTTTATATATTTTGACTCTGCATCAAAAGCTGAAAATATGTAGTCTCAAAGTCATTTCGAGAAATTGACGTTTTAAGTTTCTGTTTCCAAATTCAAACGGATGTATCTTCGTCAATAATTGTCAGAAGTTAGAATTTCTTTCAACATTATGAAACCCTTTTTATATATTTTGACTATGCATCAAAAGCTGAAAATATGTAGTCGCGAAGTCATTTCGAGAAATTGACGTTTTAAGTTTCTGTTTCCAAATTCAAATGGATGTATCTTCGCCAATTATTGTCAGAAGTTAGAATTTCTTTCAACATTATGAAGCCCTTTTTATATATTTTGATTCTGCATCAAAAGCTGAAAATATGTAGTCGCGAAGTCATTTCGAGAAATCGACGTTTTAAGTTTCTGTTTCCAAATTCAAACGGATGTATCTTCGCCAATAATTGTCAGAAGTTAGAATTTCTTTCAACATTATGAAGCCCTTTTTATATATTTTGATTCTGCATGAAAAGCTGAAAATATGTAGTCGCGAAGTCATTTCGAGAAATTGACGTTTTAAGTTTCGGTTTCCAAATTCAAGCGGATGTATCTTCGCCAATAATTGTCAGCAGTTAGAATTTCTTTCAACATTATGAAGCCCTTTTTATATATTTTGATTCTGCATCAAAAGCTGAAAATATGTAGTCGCGAAGTCATTTCGAGAAATCGACGTTTTAAGTTTCTGTTTCCAAATTCAAACGGATGTATCTTCGCCAATAATTGTCAGCAGTTAGAATTTCTTTCAACATTATGAAGCCCTTTTTATATATTTTGATTCTGCATCAAAAGCTGAAAATATGTAGTCGCGAAGTCATTTCGAGAAATCGACGTTTTAAGTTTCTGTTTCCAAATTCAAACGGATGTATCTTCGCCAATAATTGTCAGCAGTTAGAATTTCTTTCAACATTATGAAGCCCTTTTTATATATTTTGATTCTGCATGAAAAGCTGAAAATATGTAGTCTTGAAGTCATTTCGAGAAATCGACGTTTTAAGTTTCTGTTTCCAAATTCAAACGGATGTATCTTCGCCAATAATTGTCAGAAGTTAGAATTTCTTTCAACATTATGAACCCCTTTTTATATATTTTGATTCTGCATCAAAAGCTGAAAATATGTAGTCTCGAAGTCATTTCGAGATATTGGCGGTTTAAGTTTCTGTTTCCAAATTCAAACGGATGTATCTTCGCCAATAATTGTCAGAAGTTAGAATTTCTTTCAACATTATGAAGCCCTTTTTATATATTTTGATTCTGCATGAAAAGCTGAAAATATGTAGTCACGAAGTCATTTCGAGAAATTGACGTTTTAAGTTTCGGTTTCCAAATTCAAACGGATGTATCTTCGCCAATAATTGGCAGAAGTCAGAATTTCTTTCAACATTATGAACCCCTTTTTATATATTTTGACTCTGCATCAAAAGCTGAAAATATGTAGTCGCGAAGTCATTTCGAGAAATCGACGTTTTAAGTTTCTGTTTCCAAATTCAAACGGATGTATCTTCGCCAATAATTGTCAGCAGTTAGAATTTCTTTCAACATTATGAAGCCCTTTTTATATATTTTGATTCTGCATGAAAAGCTGAAAATATGTAGTCTTGAAGTCATTTCGAGAAATCGACGTTTTAAGTTTCTGTTTCCAAATTCAAACGGATGTATCTTCGCCCATTAATTGTCAGAGTTAGATTTCTTTCAACATTAAGGAAGCCCATTTTATATTTTTGATTCTGCATCAAAAGCTGAAAATATGTAGTCTCGAAGTCATTTCGAGATATTGGCGGTTTAAGTTTCTGTTTCCAAATTCAAACGGCTGTATCTTCGCCAATAATTTGTCAGAAGTCAGAATTTCTTTCAACATTATGAAGCCTTTTTTATATATTTTGACTCTGCATCAAAAGCTGAAAATATGTAGTCGCGAAGTCATTTCGAGAAATTGACGTTTTAAGTTTCTGTTTCCAAATTCAAATGGATGTATCTTCGCCAATAATTGTCAGAAGTTAGAATTTCTTTCAACATTATGAAGCCCTTTTTATATATTTTGACTCTGCATCAAAAGCTGAAAATATGTAGTCTCAAAGTCATTTCGAGAAATTGACGTTTTAAGTTTCTGTTTCCAAATTCAAACGGATGTATCTTCGTCAATAATTGTCAGAAGTTAGAATTTCTTTCAACATTATGAAACCCTTTTTATATATTTTGACTCTGCATCAAAAGTTGAAGATATGTAGTCGCGAAGTCATTTCGAGAAATTGACGTTTTAAGTTTCGGTTTCCAAATTCATCCGGATGTATCTTCGCCAATAATTGTCAGCAGTTAGAATTTCTTTCAACATTATGAAGCCCTTTTTATATATTTTGATTCTGCATCAAAAGCTGAAAATATGTAGTCTTGAAGTCATTTCGAGAAATTGACGTTTTAAGTTTCTGTTTCCAAATTCAAACGGATGTATCTTCGCCAATAATTGTCAGCAGTTAGAATTTCTTTCAACATTATGAAGCCCTTTTTATATATTTTGACTCTGCATCAAAAGCTGAAAATATGTAGTCGCGAAGTCATTTCGAGAAATTGACGTTTTAAGTTTCGGTTTCCAAATTCAAACGGATGTATCTTCGCCAATAATTGGCAGAAGTTAGAATTTCTTTCAACATTATGAACCCCTTTTTATATATTTTGATTCTGCATCAAAATCTGAAAATATGTAGTCGCGAAGTCATTTCGAGAAATCGACGTTTTAAGTTTCTGTTTCCAAATTCAAACGGATGTATCTTCGCCAATAATTGGCAGAAGTTAGAATTTCTTTCAACATTATGAAGCCCTTTTTATATATTTTGACTCTGCATCAAAAGCTGAAAATATGTAGTCGCGAAGTCATTTCGAGAAATTGACGTTTTAAGTTTCGGTTTCCAAATTCATCCGGATGTATCTTCGCCAATAATTGTCAGCAGTTAGAATTTCTTTCAACATTATGAAGCCCTTTTTATATATTTTGATTCTGCATCAAAAGCTGAAATTATGTAGTCTTGAAGTCATTTCGAGAAATTGACGTTTTAAGTTTCTGTTTCCAAATTCAAACGGATGTATCTTCGCCAATAATTGTCAGAAGTTAGAATTTCTTTCAACATTATGAAGCCCTTTTTATATATTTTGACTCTGCATCAAAAGCTGAAAATATGTAGTCGCGAAGTCATTTCGAGAAATTGACGTTTTAAGTTTCGGTTTCCAAATTCAAACGGATGTATCTTCGCCAATAATTGGCAGAAGTCAGAATTTCTTTCAACATTATGAACCCCTTTTTATATATTTTGACTCTGCATCAAAAGCTGAAAATATGTAGTCGCGAAGTCATTTCGAGAAATCGACGTTTTAAGTTTCTGTTTCCAAATTCAAACGGATGTATCTTCGCCAATAATTGTCAGCAGTTAGAATTTCTTTCAACATTATGAAGCCCTTTTTATATATTTTGATTCTGCATGAAAAGCTGAAAATATGTAGTCTTGAAGGCATTTCGAGAAATCGA
>NW_025063691.1:0-6389 GCF_018153295.1 Drosophila grimshawi
AATTTGACTTCCGACTCATCTAAGAAAGATATTAAGGGATATTTCGATAAATAGGAAATCTATGGAAAAGCATTAAATAGTGTCTACCTTGAAATAAATGGCCATATCTTCATAAAAATTGCCCCATTTCAATTATAAATGTGTTTTAGAATTCACTTGATCTTTGGAACAAAATTGCATTAAAATATTTTGACTTCCGACTCATGTAAAGAAAGATATTAAGGGATATTCTTTGATAAATAGAAAATATATGGAAAGCATTAAATAGGGTCTACCTTGAAATAAATGGCCATATCTTCGTCAAAAATTGCCCCATTTCAATTATAAATGTGTTTTGGAATTCACTTGATCTTCGGAACAAAACTGCATTAAAATAATTTGACTTCCGACTCATCTAAGAAAGATATTAAGGGATATTCTTTGATTAATAGAAAATATATGGAAAGTATGAAAGTAGGGTCTACCTTGAAATAAATGGCCATATCTTCGTGAAAATTGCCCCATTTCAATTATAAAGGTGTTTTTAGAATTCACTTGATCTTTGGAAGAAAACTGCATTAAAATAATTTGACTTCCGACTCATCTAAGAAAGATATTAAGGGATATTCGTCGATAAATAGAAAATATATGGAAAGCATTAAATAGGGTCTACCTTGAAATAAATGGCCATATCTTCGTCAAAATTACCCCATTTCAATTATAAAGGTGTTTTTAGATTCACTTGATCTTTGGAACAAAGAACTGCATTAAAATAATTTGACTTCCCACTCATCTAAGAAAGATATTAAGGGATATGCTTCGATAAATAGAAAATATATGGAAAGCATTAAATAGTGTCTACCTTGAAATAAATGGCCATATCTTCGTCAAAATGCCCCATTTCAATTATAAAGGTGTTTTTAGAATTCACTTGATCTTTGGAACAAAACTGCATTAAAATAATTTGACTTCCGACTCATCTAAGAAAGATATTAAGGGATATTCTTTGATTAATAGAAAATATATGGAAAGCATTAAATAGGGTCTACCTTGAAATAAATGGCCATATCTTCGTCAAAAATTGCTCCATTTCGATTATAAAGGTGTTTTTGGAATTCACTTGATCTTTAAAACAAAACTGCATTAAAATAATTTGACTTCCGACTCATCTAAAAAAGATATTAAGGGATATTCGATAAATAGAAAATATATGGAAAGCATTAAATAGGGTCTACCTTGAAATAAATGGCCATATCTTCGTCAAAAATTGCCCCATTTCAATTATAAAGGTGTTTTTAGAATTCACTTGATCTTTGGAACAAAACTGCATTAAAATAATTTGACTTCCGACTCATCTAAGAAAAGATATTAAGGGATATTCTTCGATAAATAGAAAATATATGGAAAGCATTAAATAGGGTCTACCTTGAAATAAATGGCCATATCTTCGTCAAAAATTGCCCCATTTCAATTATAAAGGTGTTTTTAGAATTCACTCGATCTTTGGAACAAAACTGCATTAAAATAATTTGACTTCCGACTCATCTAAGAAAGATATTAAGGGATATTCTTCGATAAATAGAAAATATATGGAAAGCATTAAATAGGGTCTACCTTGAAATAAATGGCCATATCTTCGTCAAAAATTGCCCCATTTCAATTATAAAGGTGTTTTTAGAATTCACTTGATCTTTGGAACAAAACTGCATTAAAATAATTTGACTTCCGACTCATCTAAGAAAGATATTAAGGGATATTCTTCGATAAATAGAAAATATATGGAAAGCATTAAATAGGGTCTACCTTGAAATAAATGGCCATATCTTCGTCAAAAATTGCCCCATTTCAATTATAAAGGTGTTTTTAGAATTCGCTTGATCTTTGGAACAAAACTGCATTAAAATAATTTGACTTCCGACTCATCTAAGAAAGATATTAAGGGATATTCTTCGATAAATAGAAAATATATGGAAAGCATTAAATAGGGTCTACCTTGAAATAAATGGCCATATCTTCGTCAAAGAATTGCCCCATTTCAATTATAAAGGTGTTTTTGGAATTCACTTGATCTTTGGAACAAAAACTGCATTAAAATAATTTGACTTCCGACTCATCTAAGAAAGATATTATGGGATATTCTTCGATAAATAGAAAATATAAGGGAAAGCATTAAATAGGGTCTACCTTGAAATAAATGGCCATATCTTCGTCAAAAAGCCCCCGCTACTAAAGAGGTGTTTTTAGAATTCGGCTTAACCTTTTGGAACAAAACTGCATTAAAATAATTTGACTTCCGACTCATCTAAGAAAGATATTAAAAGGATAATCTTCGATAAATAGAAAATATATGGAAAGCATTAAATAGGGTCTACCTTGAAATAAATGGCCTCAATATCTTCGTCAAAAATTTGCCCCATTTCAATTATAAAAGGTATTTTTAGAATTTACTCGATCTTTGGAACAAAACTGCATTAAAATAATTTGACTTCCGACTCATCTAAGAAAGATATTAAGGGATATTCTTCGATAAATAGAAAATATATGGAAAGCATTAAATAGGGTCTACCTTGAAGTAAATGGCCATATCTTCGTCAAAAATTGCCCCATTTCAATTATAAAGGTGTTTTTAGAATTCACTCGATCTTTGGAACAAAACTGCATTAAAATAATTTGACTTCCGACTCATCTAAGAAAGATATTAAAGGGATATTCGATAAATAGAAAATATATGGAAAGCATTAAATAGGGTCTACCTTGAAATAAATGGCCATATCTTCGTCAAAAATTGCCATATTTCAAATATAAAGGTATTTTTAGAATTTACTTGATCTTTGGAACAAAACTGCATTAAAATAATTTGACTTCCGACTCATCTAAGAAAGATATTAAGGGATATTCTTCGATTAATAGAAAATATATGGCGAACATTAAATAGGTCAACCTTGAAATAAATGGCCATATCTTCGTCAAAAATTGCCATATTTCAAATATAAAGGTATTTTTAGAATTTACTCGATCTTTGGAACAAAACTGCATTAAAATAATTTGACTTCCGACTCATCTAAGAAAGATATTAAGGGATATTCTTCGATTAATAGAAAATATATGGAAACATTAAATAGGGTCAACCTTGAAATAAACGGCCATATCTTCGTCAAAAATTGCCATATTTCAAATATAAAGGGTATTTTTAGAATTTACTCGATCTTTGGAACAAAACTGCATTAAAATAATTTGACTTCCGACTCATCTAAGAAAGATATTAATTGATATACTTCGATTAATAGAAAATATATGGCAAAGCATTGAATAGGGTCAACCTTGAAATAAATGGCCATATCTTCGTCAAAAATTGCCCTATTTCAAATATAAAGGTATTTTTAGAATTTACTCGATCTTTGGAACAAAACTGCATTAAAATAATTTGACTTCCGACTCATCTAAGAAAGATATTAAGGGATATTCTTCGATTAATAGAAAATATATGGCAAACATTAAATAGGGTCTACCTTGAAATAAATGGCCATATCTTCGTCAAAAATTGTCCTATTTCAATTATAAAGGTATTTTTAGAATTCACTTGATCTTTGGAACAAAACTGCATTAAAATAATTTGACTTCCGACTCATCTAGAAAGATATTAAGGGATATTCTTCGATTAATAGAAAATATATGGAAAGCATTAAATAGGGTCTACCTTGAAATAAATGGCCATATCTTCGTCCAAAAATTGCCCTATTTCAATTATAAAGGTGTTTTTAGAATTCACTTAATCTTTGGAACAAAACTGCATTAGAAATAATTTGACTTCCGACTCATCTAAGAAAGATATTAAGGGATATTCTTCGATAAATAGAAAATATATGGAAAGCATTAAATAGGGTCTACCTTGAAATAAATGGCCATATCTTCGTCAAAAATTGCCCCATTTCAATTATAAAGGTGTTTTTAGAATTCACTTGATCTTTGGAACAAAACTGCATTAAAATAATTTGACTTCCGACTCATCTAAGAAAGATATTAAGGGATATTCTTCGATAAATAGAAAATATATGGAAAGCATTAAATAGGGTCTACCTTGAAATAAATGGCCATATCTTCGTCAAAAATTGCCCCATTTCAATTATAAAGGTGTTTTTAGAATTCACTTGATCTTTGGAACAAAACTGCATTAAAATAATTTGACTTCCGACTCATCTAAGAAGATATTAAGGGATATTCTTCGATAAATAGAAAATATATGGAAAGCATTAAATAGGGTCTACCTTGAAATAAATGGCCATATCTTCGTCAAAAATTGCCCCATTTCAATTATAAAGGTGTTTTTAGAATTCACTCGATCTTTGGAACAAAACTGCATTAAAATAATTTGACTTCCGACTCATCTAAGAAAGATATTAAGGGATATTCTTCGATAAATAGAAAATATATGGAAAGCATTAAATAGGGTCTACCTTGAAATAAATGGCCATATCTTCGTCAAAAATTGCCCCATTTCAATTATAAAGGTGTTTTTAGAATTCACTCGATCTTTGGAACAAAACTGCATTAAAATAATTTGACTTCCGACTCATCTAAGAAAGATATTAAGGGATATTCTTCGATTAATAGAAAATATATGGAAAGTATTAAATAGGGTCTACCTTGAAATAAATGGCCATATCTTCGTCAAAAATTGCCCCATTTCAATTATAAAGGTGTTTTTAGAATTCACTCGATCTTTGGAACAAAACTGCATTAAAATAATTTGACTTCCGACTCATCTAAGAAAGATGTTAAGGGATATTCTTCGATAAATAGAAAATATATGGAAAGCATTAAATAGGGTCTACCTTGAAATAAATGGCCATATCTTCGTCAAAAATTGCCCCATTTCAATTATAAAGGTGTTTTTAGAATTCACTCGATCTTTGGAACAAAACTGCATTAAAATAATTTGACTTCCGACTCATCTAAGAAAGATATTAAGGGATATTCTTCGATTAATAGAAAATATATGGAAAGCATTAAATAGGGTCTACCTTGAAATAAATGGCCATATCTTCGTCAAAAATTGCCCCATTTCAATTATAAAGGTGTTTTTAGAATTCACTTGATCTTTGGAACAAAACTGCATTAAAATAATTTGGCTTCCGACTCATCTAAGAAAGATATTAAGGGATATTCTTGATTAAAAAGAAAATATATGGAAAGCATTAAATAGGGTCTACCTTGAAATAAATGGCCATATCTTCAAATCAAAAATTGCCCCATTTCAATTATAAAGGTGTTTTTAGAATTCGCTTAATCTTTGAAACAAAACTGCATTAAAATAATTTGACTTCCGACTCATCTAAGAAAGGTATTAAGGGGATATTCTTCGATAAATAGAAAATATATGGAAAGTACTAAATAGGGTCTACCTTGAAATAAATGGCCATCTCTTTCGTCAAAAATTGCTCCATTTCAATTATAAAGGTGTTTTTAGAATTCGCTTTGATCTTTGGAACAAAACTGCGATTAAAATAAATTTGACTTTCCGACTCATCTAAGAAAGATACTAAAGGGATATTCTTTGATTAACAGAAATATATGGAAAGTATTAAATAGGGTCTACCCTTGAAATAAATGGGCCATATCTCCGTCAAAAATTGCCCCATTTTCAATTATAAAGGTGTTTTAGAATTCGCTCGATCTTTGGTTTAAAACTGCATTAAAATAATTTGACTTCCGACTCATCTAAGAAAAGGATATTAAGGGATATTCTTCGATAAATAGAAAATATATGGAAAGCATTAAATAGGGTCTACCTTGAAATAAATGGCCATATCTTCGTCAAAAATTGCCCCATTTCAATTATAAAGGTGTTTTTAGAATTCACTTGATCTTTGGAAAAAACTGCATTAAAATAATTTGACTTCAGACTCATCTAAGAAAGATATTAGGGGATATTTCTTCGGTTAATAGAAAATATATGGAAAGCATTAAATAGGGTCTACCTTGAAGATGAGACGGCCACTATCTTCGTCAAAAATTGCCCTTATTTCAAATATAAAAAGTGGTATTCGAAGATTCGCTCGACCCTTGAAACAAAACTGCATTAAAACAGTTTGACGGCCGTACTCATCCCGAAAGGATATTAAGGGATATTTTTCGATAAAGGGAAAATATATGGGAAAGCATTAAAGAGGCCCATACCTTGAAATAAATGGCCACCTCTTAAAATCAAGAATTGCCCCCATTTCAATTATAAAAGGGTGTTTTTAGAATTCAGTCGATCCTTGGGACAAAACTGCATTAAAATAATTTGACTTTCGATTCCTCTAAGAAAGATATTAAGGGATATTCTTTGATAAACAGAAAATATATGGAAAGTATTCTAAATAGGATCTACCTTGAAATAAATGGCCATATCTTCGTAAAAATTGCCC